>NW_015341160.1:0-211 GCF_001447785.1 Gekko japonicus
GGTTTGGGGAGGGGAGGGGCCTCCGCAGGTTATAAAGCCTCCTCCCGATCAGCCGTTTCATCCAGGCAAATAGAACTCTGTCGTTGGGAGATTGGTTGAAATTCCGGGAGCTCTCCAAGCCTCACCGGGAAGTTGGAACCGTAGCTTTGAAGAGCTGTCTGGTATGCAGGAATTAAGCAGGCGAAGCTTTGGGAGACAGATTT
The DNA here is from genome assembly GCF_001447785.1 of Gekko japonicus. Classification (NCBI taxonomy): domain Eukaryota; kingdom Metazoa; phylum Chordata; class Lepidosauria; order Squamata; family Gekkonidae; genus Gekko; species Gekko japonicus. Next base: position 204 of record NW_015341160.1, read on the forward strand.
CTGCATAT
>NW_015341161.1:0-211 GCF_001447785.1 Gekko japonicus
GTGATGCGCCAGTGAGGTTTTTTGACATGGCAACCCCATTACCTAGTGATTCTTGTCATCTCATAATGTGACAAAAGTACGATAGATAGAGATGTTGAGTTTGAAATTATACCTACTCACTATGTGTGAACTCTCCTCTGCCTGAATTAGTTGGTTGCAAATTTTAGGCAACATCGGCCCCGGTCACACTGGAGGAAAAGGCACGGCTAAA
>NW_015341162.1:0-211 GCF_001447785.1 Gekko japonicus
CAGAAAATCCGCTATGAAATATATGTGTCCCTTCTCAAAGATGGAGGAGGAAAAGAGTTGCTGAGCTCCAGTGAGAATGACGGCCCAGGACTGAAGAAATGCCATTCGAGTCCTTCGTTAAATCAGGAGTCTCCAGTTAGTGCCAAGGTGAAGCGTAACATCTCCGAGCGGAAGGACTATAGACCCGAAACCCCAAGCGTCAAGCAGAAGG
>NW_015341163.1:0-211 GCF_001447785.1 Gekko japonicus
CTCCATTGAAAGTGAGGCATCCAGGATCCCCCCAAGTCTCCTCATCACAATGGTTCCCCGGCAAGTATTGGGAGCAGGATTCTTGATCCCAAACCTCCATGACTCAGGATCTCATTTTTCATTGGATTTAATCTCAGCCAGTTCTGCTGTAACTAGGCATGTGCACACACACAAAAATATTGGTATTTTTCGGGTTTGGGTAAACCAAGCC
>NW_015341164.1:0-211 GCF_001447785.1 Gekko japonicus
AAGAACATAAGAGAAGCCAATGTTGAATGCAGTGTAAGCAGGATAGAGAGAAAAACAAAATGTGAGGGCCATTACAGTTCCATGTTCCTTTTATCTCACTTCAGTAAGAGATAACTGTGTTTGTTTTTAAATAGATTTCTCTCTGAAAATTAGTCTTTAAAAATGCTTCAGAAACTCACAGAACAATCCTAAACAGAATTACACCCTTCTA
>NW_015341165.1:0-211 GCF_001447785.1 Gekko japonicus
AATCCCCTATGGGGGGGCCATAAAAAAAATTAGTAATTCAGCTGTCTCAGAAAGGATGCAATGCAAAACTTCAGTTTTAAATCCAACAAAACTCAACTCCCCAAACTATCAACCAGATCCTGAAGAAATAGCCAAGTTTTCACCTGGTTGCAGTGTTTAGAGTGTAGTGTAATGTCAGGGACCCAGTTTTGAATCCTTATTCTGCTCTAGA
>NW_015341166.1:0-211 GCF_001447785.1 Gekko japonicus
CTCTACCCCCCAAATATCCTGGTATTTCCAGGGTTGCCAGGTCCAATTGTTATGCCAGCAGGTGGTGGGAGACAGCCTTCCAGGATTGGGGTGGCAGGGTGATGTCACCATGCACAATGTCACCAGTGCAATGACATCATGCAGAAGTGACTTCATCACACCAGGGCCAAAATGCTAGAGTGTTACTGTGCGATGCCCCTGGCATGATGAC
>NW_015341167.1:0-211 GCF_001447785.1 Gekko japonicus
TTTCCCAAATGAAGAGGGAAAGAAATATTGCACAAAGGAAAAGGCTACATCTGTTGTTTGACCTTTTTAACTGAGACGTTTGCTTCAAGGGGTCTCGGAGAGTCCAGCCTTCCTTGCCGCTAGCAAAGCCTTTTGTTTAACAGGAACACAGAGAATGAAAAGGAAAACCACAGCTTTTAAATACTTTGCTGTTAAAGAGGAGCATATTTTT
>NW_015341168.1:0-211 GCF_001447785.1 Gekko japonicus
GCACCTTTAAGGCCAGCAAAGCTTTATTCCTGATATAAACTTTTGTGTGCCACTGGACTCCAACTCTGTTCTGGTTGTAGGGCAATCAGCTTTGGGGTGGTCTCAGTGATTCAAGGGACCTGGACAAAAATCTAGGGTGGGGCCCCAGTATCACTGCCCCACACGTACACACACACCCTACTGGGCCTAGGGTTACCAGCTCTGGGCTGGG
>NW_015341169.1:0-211 GCF_001447785.1 Gekko japonicus
TTTGAAAAATGGATTTGATATATTATTTTAGCATGATTGGAGTTTATTCTAGCTTGTAAACTTTTTCTTTCTGTCAGTAAGCAGCAGTAATCATCAATTAACAAAACATTCTTCTTAGGTGGAAACTGTTTTAGTTGTATTCTGTCTTTATTTATACAACACAGTGAATTCCACTGTTATATTGTGAAACATGTTTAATGTTAACTGATAT
>NW_015341170.1:0-211 GCF_001447785.1 Gekko japonicus
TCCAGCAGGGCTCTTCTGAAGTTCTTATATTCTAATATACACAAAGCATTAATGGCCAGCATGTCTCAGTTTCCCTTCTCCCAAAGGGGGTATGTCCAGAAATGCTAACTCCTGGTCCTGTTTGTTTCAAGTGTAGTAGTATTTAATTGAGAGTCAGGCAGTAGAAACAAGGGAAAGTCTTCATTAAACAAATCTGCTTGTAACTCCTGAA
>NW_015341171.1:0-211 GCF_001447785.1 Gekko japonicus
GGCCCACCAAAATCATGTTTGATCTTTCTCTCCTGGCCTTTTCTATTACTCTGATCAGTAGGGGAAAGGGGGGGGAGCATAGAAGAGAGTCCCTCCCCATCTGGAAGGCATCCCCTAGGAAATCTATACCCCTTCATTCTCAGGAACAAAATCTCAGAGCCTTTCTGTTGTCCTATGTTGTGAACAAGCCCACCTCTGGGACCCCCCCCCC
>NW_015341172.1:0-211 GCF_001447785.1 Gekko japonicus
AAGCAGGAAAAGTGTAACTTGAAGAAAGAAAACGAATCTATTTCTGTGTGTGTGAGAGAAGGGATCTCTGCTTGCTCCCCACCAAAGGGAGCCAGACCCGATTCCTCTGGCAGCGGGGGGGGGCGTCCGAGAGTGTGGGGGCAGGGCAACGTCGCTGTGTGCAATGCCATTGGCGTGGTGGTATCACATGGAATTGATGTCATCACGCTGG
>NW_015341173.1:0-211 GCF_001447785.1 Gekko japonicus
ACCAAAACGGCTGAAGAGAAAGAAACGAGAGTGAGAGTGGGTATTCGGTGCGAACTAATCAGCGCACGCCCAGTCCTGGCAACAGTGCCCCGGCTGCGCCAGCTCACCAGCCAGAGAACATGGGGGGCCGTCCAGCAACAGCAACGCTGCGCGGCACTAGGCTGACTCGGCAATCTTTCCCGGTCTCTCAGCGGGAAAACAAGGACACCCC
>NW_015341174.1:0-211 GCF_001447785.1 Gekko japonicus
TAACGTCCACATCATGGCTGCTATCCTGCAACACTTCAGGTTATGATCCCTGTCATCCCCTCTCCTCCCAAGTCCTCCCTCAGATTTGAAAAAGCTGAATCATCTTTACTCTGACAGCCTTTATACAAAGATTTTTAAAGTAATAAGGGAATACTGGCAGCATTTATTTAGGCAATTTATTACCCCACTTTTTCCCCCAGTGGGGATCCAA
>NW_015341175.1:0-211 GCF_001447785.1 Gekko japonicus
TGGACACTGAAAAGCCACCCAAATCCTCTTTGTTTCAGGCTTCAAGATCACGACAGTTCTGCGATACTTTTTGTCACTGGGCTGATTTAACCACATTCAGCTTTCGTCTCGGGGGGGAGGGGGATTTTGAACATCACTGGATTTGTCTGTTTGGCGAGTTATGACTCATTGATTCCATGTTAATATTTCTTCCTCTGATGATTACTTCCTT
>NW_015341176.1:0-211 GCF_001447785.1 Gekko japonicus
CACCCCAACAGCTTGCAAGGATTGTGGGTGTGAGCCTGACAACCTGTGTTTCACAACTTGAGGACTCGTGTATCACAAATGGCCATCGACCTTCTCCCCACATAGCAAGGCAGGGCTGCTGAGAGTGATTTCGGGTTTTACTTTGTTGGTTTTAAATTGTAAGGCTTTTTGTTGTGATTCGTAAACGGCCTTGATCTGAAAGGAAAGGCAG
>NW_015341177.1:0-211 GCF_001447785.1 Gekko japonicus
ACAAGACTGAGGTGTTGTTGGTCAATGGAAAAGCGGCTGGGTGACTGCAGTTAGCCTGTCCTGAAGGAGGCTGTACTCCCCCTGAAGGAGGGGGTTCATAGCTTGAGGATGCAACTGGATCTTTGCCTGCAGCCGGAGGCTCAGGTCACTTACATGGCATGTAGTGCCTTTTATCAGCACCAGCTGGTTTGCCAGCTATGGCCATTCCTCA
>NW_015341178.1:0-211 GCF_001447785.1 Gekko japonicus
CAGACTAACAGGGCTTCCCCTCTGGAGCTTGCAGTACCTGAGGTGTGAAAGATGGAGAGTGATTAACTTGAGCAGCAGGGAGTTGTCTTGAAAAGCCTTTATTGTGCTTCTGGCTGAAAGGAGTCTCTTGCCACCTTAAAGAAACAGAGACAAACATGGCTACTCCAGTCCCCCCTCCCCCCTTGAATGGATGCCAGCCTCCAGGTGGGAC
>NW_015341179.1:0-211 GCF_001447785.1 Gekko japonicus
ATTGATTGACTTATCCTCCATGAATCTAACCCTTTTAAAGCTGTTCACTCCTGTAACAATCACTACCCCTTTTTCTTCAATGTTGTCAGGAATCCTGGATTACTGATCCTTTTCTAAACATAAATTGCTATTGAATCTTATCTCTGTTGTGTCACTTTCTTTTTCAAAGATTAGATAAGTGGTTTTAGTTCGAAAGCAAGAAATTGCAAGT
>NW_015341180.1:0-211 GCF_001447785.1 Gekko japonicus
AATTCTTTCTGATTCTCAGGTTTTGCATTAGTTGGGTTTAGCAGTCATTTGCAATAGGCTTCCTGTGGGGGACATTCTTGTGTTTTACATTTTTGTGCCCCCCCCCCCCCTAGAAAACAATGGAGGATGGCCAGGGGTATCTTGTTCAGGGGCTCTTAGAACTGAACTCCTTGATCCAATTGACTTGAAATTTGGTGGTTATTTAAAGGAC
>NW_015341181.1:0-211 GCF_001447785.1 Gekko japonicus
TAGTGGATGAGTGACTTTCCTGGTGCTTCGTATAGAGTAAGACATGATCTAAAGTATGACGTTGGTTTTATTTCGTTTCAATGAGGATCTATGCTTTGGATCCACGTCATTTTGGCACTGTTGCATTGCCCCAAACTGTTGGATCTGTGTTTTCTATAATCATGTCCATAGTCCTGGACATAGCCCTCTAAACTGAGTTAGTGTGAGCTAG
>NW_015341182.1:0-211 GCF_001447785.1 Gekko japonicus
AAAATGGATCTGATATATTATTTTCCTAAAAGTCAATGTATACTTTAAAAGGCAAAACACTTCTTTTATTTTGATTACTGCTTTACTTATTGTGCGTTTGTATTTAAATGTTACAAAGCATTTCATGTTCAAATTCTGTAACATGTTTAACGCAGATTGATTGTAGGTTACTCGAATAACTGGGTAACTATAGTTCACAGCGATGACACAG
>NW_015341183.1:0-211 GCF_001447785.1 Gekko japonicus
GGTATAACTCCAACCTCTTCTCTTCTTCTTCTTAATATAACAGAACTAGAAACATGGATATTGTGTTGTTTCTTATTTAAAAGCCTTTTCCATCAAAATATTATCCGAATGCCAAAGTACTATGTTGTAGATATTTCCAGAATTCATGGAGTTTGATGTTTTCTATGGGCTCAGCAAAATAGTCACTGGCATGTACTCCACAAGTAACGGA
>NW_015341184.1:0-211 GCF_001447785.1 Gekko japonicus
AGTTTGCCCAAATAGGGCAAATTAGACAAATTATCTAATAGGGCAAATTAGATAGGTAAAGTAGTAGAATGGTGGTGGGTTTAGGAAGGAATGGACTCAGGTGGGATTAGGGAAGGTTTAGTAATGTCAATAGTAAGAAAGAGGGGACAATTAAGTTGGGGCAAATTAGTTCTATTTGGTATGAAATGTTGGCTGAATATAAAATAATCTG
>NW_015341185.1:0-211 GCF_001447785.1 Gekko japonicus
ACTAGAGGGACTGCTGGTCTGATCCAGTACCACAGATGTTCTTATGAAGGAAAATGACAACAAAATTTGCAAAGTTTCTCTATGCCAGATCAAAACCATCTGAGTATCTATACCACTGGAAAATAAATGTTTAAAAGGTGCTTCTTAATATATGGAATTAATTACCACAAATGGTAGAGACAGCCTCCAATTTATGGGGATTGCAGATACC
>NW_015341186.1:0-211 GCF_001447785.1 Gekko japonicus
GGCGCACAGCCAGGGCAAATGTGGGCAAAGCCAGGGCAGATTAACTCGGATGTTGTCCCTATTCTTCCCTCTTGCACACTAAGAACACTCAATCACAGTGTTCAGCTTCTGAACAGATAACATGGCGATGAATCCAAGAAGAGTCTCCTACCTAAGTTGGTTCAATAGGCTTTTCTGTGCTGTCATACTGATTCTCTTAGACGGTGTGGTC
>NW_015341187.1:0-211 GCF_001447785.1 Gekko japonicus
CGCTTAATGCAGTCCTCAATCTTACTGTTCATGCCGGGCCACCAAACGTAACTGCGGACCAGTGCCTTCATCTGTATGATGCCTAGATGTGTTTTGTGAAGCATCGCTAGGACTTGCAGGTGCACCACGACCCAGCTTCCCCACAGCAGACATCCCTTGTGTGCGGACAGTTCATCCCGGCGGGAGGAGAACACCATGAATTCAGGGCCCA
>NW_015341188.1:0-211 GCF_001447785.1 Gekko japonicus
CAAGGGAACCGTTACCTTTACCTTTTTATATGACATAAAGACCCTTGAGAAGATTGAGCCATTCTGAGCTTGAGGAGATAAGATAGAAAAGTTTAAAATAAATGTTTCAAAACTTCCTGTCTTCCTGCCTGCCTGTCTGCTTTCTCAAGGCAAATTACACAGTGAATCAATAAAATCAATAGAATGGGACATTCAATAAACAGTGAAATAG
>NW_015341189.1:0-211 GCF_001447785.1 Gekko japonicus
GTGGAACTTTTGCCATCTCTGGGGCAAGGGCTTATGTGTATGACAGACGGCACCTGCTAAGTCGTCCTTAGACTGGGCTATAGCACAAAATGTATCTCATTGGCCTCCAGCCCTTCTTCCAAGGAGCTGAGAGCAGCACTCCTGCTTTCTTCAGTAGCTTTTATGGGTTGGGACAGGTTTGGCCGAGAGAAACCTGCCCCAGGCCTTCCAG
>NW_015341190.1:0-211 GCF_001447785.1 Gekko japonicus
CTTTTGGGTTTTGCTGCACGTAGCAAATATGTGTGGCCACTCATCCTTCCTCAGGATCCGCCCCTGATGCCACAGCCATGCTGTCTCAGTGCTTAACCTGTGTTAAATGTACCAAATGAGCCTCATGCTACACCATTACAAGAGATACCTTCAGGGTAAAAGGGAATTGTCATGAAATCATGCCTAAATGGAGCTGCGGTGGCTCAAGTGG
>NW_015341191.1:0-211 GCF_001447785.1 Gekko japonicus
CCCCCCCCCAAGTTCACCCCGCCCACTCCAGACTTCTTCCACTCACTTGTTGGTCGGCAGCGCCCCCTCTTCTAATCTTCCCTTCTGCCTTCTCAGGTCCTTCATGAGCTTCTTTGCTTTCCACCACCTCTTCATCAAGATAATCAGGTGATTATAAAGCTGAACTCCTTGACTATTTTGAATGGTTTGCTCACCACCCTCGTTCTTGCAG
>NW_015341192.1:0-211 GCF_001447785.1 Gekko japonicus
TTTATTGCATCATCGATTAGCATGACACCCTACTTCCAAGGAGTTCAAGGTGGGATGTATGGTTCTCCTCACTTCATTCTGTCTTCATCACAACCCTGTAAGGTAGGTTAGGCCAAGGGAAAGTGACAGTCTCTAGCACTTTTTTTTGTGTGGACCTATAAAGGGAAATGTACAGTTACACATTTCCCCTTATAACTCTGCAACAGAAAGG
>NW_015341193.1:0-211 GCF_001447785.1 Gekko japonicus
AAAAATGAACTGGTACCCACCTGCTTCCAGGACTGCTAAGAGTGACCATGGATCTGCAGACAAGAATTCCATCTGGGCCCCTCATATGACCCTGATGCAAATCAAATATCATAACAAATCAAATCATTTGGCTGGCTGTTACCCTCTGTATACTATTAGGCACCAATGGCTGCAATCGGCAGATATATAAATCAGCAGACTGGGGCCACAT
>NW_015341194.1:0-211 GCF_001447785.1 Gekko japonicus
CTCCCCATAATTTAATTAATCTATAATTAAAGATGCCTCCAGGCCTCTTGGCGGGTGGGGAAGCACAAGGGGGCAGGGAGACGCCGGGTGCACAAGGGCACTACCTTACCACAACCTGCCCAGCCGCCTCCCCCTCCAGCAGCCAAAGAACACCCACCCGAGACTTAACCCTATAAAACCCCAGGAGGTGACTTTATAATTGCTGAGCTTT
>NW_015341195.1:0-211 GCF_001447785.1 Gekko japonicus
AGACCTCAGCCTGAGACACTGGAGAGCCACAGCAGGTCTGAGCGGAGAATATCAACCCTGATGGACCAATAGTTGCATTCAGTATAACGCAGCTTCATGCATATTCAGCTTCACGTGTGAGAATAAGGACCCTTTCCTCCAGTTCTGGATTTTCAGATCTCTGATCAGCCTTGACTTATTTTTGCAAGACAAAGAAGGGAGAGAACCACAG
>NW_015341196.1:0-211 GCF_001447785.1 Gekko japonicus
GCCTGGGCTATCCAGGTCAGGGCAGCTGGTCATCCATTTCTGTTGGTTGCACCTAGCCTGTTTGTGCCAAATAGATAGAAATGGATTGGAAACTGCTGAACTAACCGTCAACAGATATACTGCTTGATTGCGCCTGGTGAACACCATGCAAGGCTGAACTGGTGGGTGTTCAAATATTACTAATGGCTATTACTCCACACAGTTCCTGTGC
>NW_015341197.1:0-211 GCF_001447785.1 Gekko japonicus
ATTTTATGAAACAATGAATCTTTAGAAATAGAACATTTTTGCAGAATAATAAAGCACTGGAAAATCTTCTGCCTCATATCTCCAGAGATACTTGCAAACTGACACTAATGCTTCATGTGGAAGTGTTTCTAAACATTATGACAGGGAGAAGGAAGTCTTGCCACAGGAATGCTACCATGGGCTGCATCTTCTCAGCAGGTACAGTGTATGG
>NW_015341198.1:0-211 GCF_001447785.1 Gekko japonicus
AGAAGTGAAATTAATTACTTGTGGGCATATACGGCTTGCTAAAAAGCATTTAAAAGCTTGGTGTCAAGTAGCAAAAGGCAAAGCAAGTGTTTGCCACTGGCTACGTAGATGAGAAGACAGGAATCTTACATTAATACTGATCTGGCCAGATGGTATTGAGATCCTGCCTGGAAGCAGCACCAGTGGTGGAAAGTGCTGTCAAGTTGCAGTC
>NW_015341199.1:0-211 GCF_001447785.1 Gekko japonicus
CACAGCCTTCTCTGGGCCTCGGGGTCCTTCAGAAGATCCTGAGATAGGGAAGCGGGGAGGAACTCGCTCTACTGACACCCCCGGCCCATGTCAGATCACTCTCCCACTTCCCCAAGCAGCATGATGTAGTGGATAGAGTCAGCTACGATTGGGAGACCTGAGTTCGAATCCCCCACTCCGTCACGGAAGCTTGCTGGATGACTTTGGGCCA
>NW_015341200.1:0-211 GCF_001447785.1 Gekko japonicus
ATCAAAGAATTAGTACAACATACAGAACACAAGCATACAGAAACCTACAAGTGATATACAGTGAGAGAAAAGTGCTATGAGATGGGACATTTGAATTTAAATAGAAGGAAGTGACCTCAAAGGAAGGGGAGGAATTGGTAGAGATGATCTTTGACTTGGACATGACATCACAAGACATCACATCCTGCTGAGCTCTTCCCTCTCTAAACTT
>NW_015341201.1:0-211 GCF_001447785.1 Gekko japonicus
CCCCCCCCTCCAGCTGTAGCCTGGCTTGACTGGGGTGGATCTCCTCCTTTTGGCTCCTTTCCAGCCATTCACACTTGGCTGCCTCAGGATAGCCCTGGCTGGCCAAAGGAGATTCTCTCCTCTGGTCTATGCAGGCTGGGATCTCTCTGCCAATGCTGCTGGCTAGTGATAGGAGGTTGCTGCAAAGATTGGCTGCTGCTGTGACTAGCTC
>NW_015341202.1:0-211 GCF_001447785.1 Gekko japonicus
GTAAGGTGCTTTGAGACTCCTCTGGGTACAGAAAAGTGAGGTATAAAAACCAACGCTTTTCCCCCTCCTCCTCCCCCTCCCCTCCTCCACACATGTATGAATAGAGGCCAGCAGTTTTCCTACTCAGTACATGAAGAATACGGAATCAAGCAGACTGCATAGCTTGGTGAATGTAGGGATTTTGTTTTGCCTGAGGTTAGAGGGGAATGTT
>NW_015341203.1:0-211 GCF_001447785.1 Gekko japonicus
TTGCTGTGTTAATTGCTCTGCCAACAGTGATAGATTTTTTCCTTCTTCCAAAATGTTATTTTCTCCAGTCCTAGTAAGGTAATCCCTTCGATTACATCAGGACTTCCTACTGCGCCCTGTCGTGCAACTGACATGGACCTAAAAGGTAGGAATTTTACATTCAGGGGAAAAGTCCTGATGGACTGACGGGCAACGCTCCCTCTAAGCTGTG
>NW_015341204.1:0-211 GCF_001447785.1 Gekko japonicus
TACTTTATGCTTATTGAAACCATACCTGTGTAGGAAATCGATCTCATGTTCAGTAGCCCTTAGATGCTCCACACCACAAGATAAAGAAACAAGACAAATGAGTGAGGCCAAGCAGTACTTGCATTCTGAACAACAACCTAGAAAAGGGGATGCATTTTTAACAAGCCCCATAGGATGCCCACTAGCCCTGCTTACTACTGTACATACATCT
>NW_015341205.1:0-211 GCF_001447785.1 Gekko japonicus
GGATAGGGCGGGTTACAAGTGCAATAAATGTAAATAAATAAATAAACAAACATATTTATTAGCTGCCTTACTTCCCCACGTAGCTCAAGTGCAATATAAATAAAACAGATTACGTTAAAAAAAACCACATAAACCCAAATTTTCGAAGCACAATTTAGGGCTGCTTGAATCCAAGGCACTCCTAAATAAAACTGTCTTTGGTGGCTTCCTA
>NW_015341206.1:0-211 GCF_001447785.1 Gekko japonicus
TATGGCATCATACCCTGCCGAAGTCCCTCCCTTTCTCAAACCCTTCATTCTTCAGGGTCCTCCCCCAAAATATACAGGAATTCCCCCATCTAGAGTGTGCAACCCTACGCAGCTAGCTTTTATTATAATATCAAAATGTTGGGCGATCCAAATGTAGGCAAGAGTTTTGAGGCACCTTCAAGATGAAGATCTACACTGGCAGTAGAACGAA
>NW_015341207.1:0-211 GCF_001447785.1 Gekko japonicus
AATTCCAATTAGAATTCATGTCTATGGGGCCCGGTTGCCGCCTGCCACAAGCACTTAAAGGGGCCCCTTTAAGTACTTGCAGGTGGTGGCCTGGTGCGCCCGATCTCTGAGGGCATTAATGCTTGGAGATCAGGTTGCGGGGCCTGGGCCCACTGGCTGCAAGCACTTAAAAGTGGTCCCCGTAAGTGCTTCCAGCTGGCAGCCCCACACA
>NW_015341208.1:0-211 GCF_001447785.1 Gekko japonicus
GCTGTGGAAACCTGATGCCGTTCCAGCTCTACCATTAGGCAGGGTCTGTCTGCCGCCAAAGTCACCAGATTTTAGGGTGCTATTAAAGGGCATGCGTGTGCGTGATTGTTAATTATTTAGTTGCATTATATCTGAAGTAGAGGAGACAGTTCCAGGCCAGAGAGCCAGATATGCATCAACATATCTACAGACACATCCCCCCCCCCCCCCA
>NW_015341209.1:0-211 GCF_001447785.1 Gekko japonicus
ATAAGACCGAAAAGCGGTCTATTGATAGCTAAATAATAGCAGGAGCACCAGGGTCAACTGAGGACCACCGGTGGGGTCATCAGAAGGCGGGCAGATGGCGGGCAGACACCCACCTCTCCGCCGTGCCTGGATTCAGCTTAGCTAAAAATCCCTTTCCTCGAGGAATGTTTTACGTCCAACGACAAATTATCCTTCGTGGTCTATTTTTATC
>NW_015341210.1:0-211 GCF_001447785.1 Gekko japonicus
AATTTCCCAACCAGGAGTTGGCAGCCCTATAAATGAAAGATGTCCTGGTCTGAGGTTTTCCTTCAGCCAAGCCCAAGTTTTACATGCCTTTCATAATTACCCTGAGGTCTAGTTCAGTAGTACTCATCAGCCTCTTTAGGTAGCTGGATAATTCACTTTTAGTTTCAGCCAATGGAGTCCACCCTCCAAACGCCAGTTTGGTGTAGTGGTT
>NW_015341211.1:0-211 GCF_001447785.1 Gekko japonicus
CCATCTAGTCCAGCGGACTGTTAGCAGGGGCAGCAAAACAGGGTATGAAGGCTGAGGCCTTCCCTTGATGTTACTCTCGAGCAGTGATTATGCAGAGATCGACGGCCTTGTGGCACCATGGCTAGTAGCCACTTAGAGACTGCCCCCCCCAATCCAGTCCCCTTTCAAAGCCATCCCTACCAGAATCATAGAATGTTAGAGTTGGTGAGGC
>NW_015341212.1:0-211 GCF_001447785.1 Gekko japonicus
AAAATCTCCAGGTGTCTCCCAACCCAGAGGTATTCCGTAAAGAGAAAAAAAAACGCAAAATATTCAATACCACCCCAACCCTCCCCCCAACTGATTACAAATCTGTTCAAGAATGCAGTGGCCCTGGAGGAGAACCTTAACAAATTAAATTAAGAAAGGCAGAAACAATACAGGAAGGGGGGAAATTTAACAACTGTATTATCTGTAAAAA
>NW_015341213.1:0-211 GCF_001447785.1 Gekko japonicus
CCCCCCAGAACTCATTTCCTCTTTGCAGCCTATATAAGTGGGGCTCGGTTGCAGACACTCAGGGCACTTTTTCACAAAGAATATCATCCTGTTTGCATTCAGACTCAGTTCCAAATGTTGTAAAACTGAGGTGGGCTCCTTTCAAACGGATCACTTTCAGAGGGGCTCTTTAACTTTCAGGTGTGCACACTTTATTCCAGCTGCCTTGAAA
>NW_015341214.1:0-211 GCF_001447785.1 Gekko japonicus
CTGTCGCTGCTGTTCACAGTCCTCAAAGGCACAAAGGGCTTGTTTACGGATCGGAAGTTAGGCAGTGTCCCCAACCCGGGGCACTTCTGTGGATGCCAGCTTCCCTTTGCATGGGGAGTTCTTGCCTGCTGAATACTCCTTTAGTGGAGGGGAATAACTTTGGGAGGGTCCTTGAGCTAGGAGCCCTCTGGGTCAGGGAAATACTAGGCTC
>NW_015341215.1:0-211 GCF_001447785.1 Gekko japonicus
CACGCGGTCGGAGATGGATACATTACACAATGATAAACCAAAATAAGTCCTGTTCGATTCATTGTCTTTGTAAGCATTGTTACCATGCTTTACAACTGCACTTCTATAGGCTAAACTGTGTCCAGTGTAAGACTTCTTCTTAGTACTTGGGAGTTCAAACATGTACACAATGAAATGGCTTTTTACATTTTTATCTCATTCTTCCTCCAAG
>NW_015341216.1:0-211 GCF_001447785.1 Gekko japonicus
AAAAAAAAACCCAGTCCCATAAGACCTCCTGTACACCAGTGCCACTCTGAAAGTTCATGTGGGCAAAACACACTCTCCAGCTCATGAACCACATTGGGAAGCCTAATTCTAACATGGAAATTGGATTGAAATAGGAGTCTACTTCCTACTATCCTCCAAACTAGTACCAACAGCTGACAGTGCACCATTAATTGGTGCTCAGAACGTATGC
>NW_015341217.1:0-211 GCF_001447785.1 Gekko japonicus
CACCTGCTGCTGCTTACAGTAAACACAGAGACATGAACAACTGCATGGATTGGGGGGGGAGTGTTTTTTTGTAAAGCCTAAGAATCCCTGATATGTGCAACTGTTGAGGAAAACAGCCATTTTTGTGTATATTTTTGGATCAGGAATTCCCAAATGCACACCCCTAGTAGTCATAATGAGTAACACAATATGAATTTTGCAATAAGACTTC
>NW_015341218.1:0-211 GCF_001447785.1 Gekko japonicus
GATCAGGAGAGAGTTTTCTCTTTCTTCCATAGCAGTAAAATTCCATAACAATAACATTAACAACATAGCAATATTAAAACAATAAATATAATTATTAAATATAAATTGAGCATTAAAACCCAGACAGCACAATTAAAACTAACATTCAGAGGTCAAGCGATCTTAACTCAATGAGTTCCTGCTTCAAGTGCATCCGTGGATGTTGGAGTGA
>NW_015341219.1:0-211 GCF_001447785.1 Gekko japonicus
AGCAGAATGGATCTGCAGGTTCACACTGCAAAATCCATTCTGCATACGCTCCCCCATGTTTAGGCATCTAGCCATGCGCAATGAATGAGCGGGGAAACAAATATATATATATATATTCGGCCAGATTTGAATTTGGCCGAATTGGGCAGAATTTATTTCGGCTGGCAGAAAGACTCCCGCACGTCAGTTTCGGCAGTACCAGCCCATTGGG
>NW_015341220.1:0-211 GCF_001447785.1 Gekko japonicus
TCTCCGAGGCATATATGGGAAGAGGCGGTGCTTTCAGGATGTGGTGTGTTTAGACGTGTTGGCTTTAAGAGAACTTGTTGCTGGTAAAGGAGGTGGATATAAGCCAGGGTGAAGGAAGTGGACACGGCATGCAAATGTAGGGTGGCGTTCTTTTAAGTTCTTTCATCATGTGAAGTTTCTCCAATAAATGGATCCTTAAACTTGGAACAGA
>NW_015341221.1:0-211 GCF_001447785.1 Gekko japonicus
TATTCGGATTCGGTAAATATTTGGGAAACTCGATTTTTAACAGCCCCATTATACCTTATGGGGACCCCAAGTTTTGAAAAGAAGACCAGGGGGTCCAGTTCTATGGACCCATAAAGAAGGTGCCCCATCCTCCATTGGTATCAACGGTTTCATAGTCCCTTTAAATGCCTTGGCCAAGTGGCGTGAGTTCACTTGGAAGGCATTTAAAGGG
>NW_015341222.1:0-211 GCF_001447785.1 Gekko japonicus
GTGAAAGGGAACAAAAAGCAGAAAATCTGAAAAACCAGTAAAAACTTCACTAATTCTCTCTAGGTCTTCAGAGACTCCTGTGATAGAAGAATGATGGGAAGCAGACAAATACCTTGCAGGGTATCTGGCTTCAGGAAGCACTTAGGGAATTGCTGCCCATTTGGATAAGGTTACATCATAACCAGCACTTTGGGTAGCATTACACATCAAG
>NW_015341223.1:0-211 GCF_001447785.1 Gekko japonicus
GGGTTCAGAGGCAGAACACCCCTGATTGTCAGATCCTGGGGAGCAATCAGAAATCGAAAACTGTTTCAGTTGGGCCCTGCTAGTGAACTTCACTGTGGTATCTAACTAATCATTCCTGGAAACAGGATGTTGAACTAAATGGCTTCTTTTATGTTCCTAAAGACCATGAGAGCAGCTGTTTATTATTTAGATATTTATGACCCACTTTTCT
>NW_015341224.1:0-211 GCF_001447785.1 Gekko japonicus
GCTGAAAGACTTCAACTCTCTTCTACCCTACGGCGCGGCCTGTTACTAAGAACGGCAGCACAGGAACCACGACCTAGAGTGCAGGCTTTTCGGCTCACAGACCTGCTGGCCGGTGCCCCGGCGCCGCACGGTGAAGCGTGGCCCTGCTGGGCATTTTTCTTTGCGCTTTTGAGACCCTTCCAAGCCCTCTTGAACCCCTGCCTACCTTCCC
>NW_015341225.1:0-211 GCF_001447785.1 Gekko japonicus
GTTGGGAGAAAGGAAGAAAGGCGGCGAAGAAACGTGAATAATAAACCAGTCCGTCAGGAAATAAATAAATACATAAATAAGCAACAAATAAGAAAGTACTAATAAATCAAGGAATGGAAGGGAACCGAACGAAGCGGGGTTGCGGGGAGAGAAGGTGTGATGTATCCAGGCCGGCCTGGGGTAACCCTTGAGCTTCGCTCAGAAGAACAAT
>NW_015341226.1:0-211 GCF_001447785.1 Gekko japonicus
AATGTGACTTATTATTGGAAAAGGCAGACAGTGTAACCCTGATTTTTAAAAAATAGTATCTCAGATTTTTTTAAACGGAATTTAAAGAAGTCAAGAGTGACAGCATTATTGACAAAATATCTCTCTCAGGTAAACTGATGAAATATATTACTGAAATTACATATATAGGAAAACAATTTTTTGCTGAGAAAGAATCAGTATGGATTCTATA
>NW_015341227.1:0-211 GCF_001447785.1 Gekko japonicus
CAAAGACATTCGCTGTGGAGGTCTTTCTTCTGCCATATTTTCTGGGAAAAGGAGAGAGAGAGGTTGGAGTACAGTTAAGGTGTGTAGAAGTGTATTCCTTTGAAGTGTTAACAGACTTGGGCTGCAATCCTGAGAATACTTTCTTGAGATTAAGCCCCAAAACATTAAATGGGATGTTTCACATGAACACTCATGAACACATGAAGCTGCC
>NW_015341228.1:0-211 GCF_001447785.1 Gekko japonicus
GTCACGGCTGCCCTGGTACTGCCCTGGCACAATGATCATTTCTTTCTTTGTTTAAAACGTTTGTTAGCCTCCTTTCTCACCTGTGGAACTAAAGGCGGTTTACAATATAAACAAAACTTCACGAAAACACAATAAAGACAACAATGATAAAACCTATAAAAGCCACAGATTAATAAACTCCGATTAGGACTGCCAATCATAAAAGCTAAAT
>NW_015341229.1:0-211 GCF_001447785.1 Gekko japonicus
ATAAGATGCCACTAAAACAGTGGCGAAGCTACCATAAGCCTGTGTCTGAATCAGTCCAGAACAGGAAAACATTCGGGGGGAAATGTGTCCATTGTGCCTCTGAAAGAGTCCCTGTTCAGCCATGTGAACATTGGATAAGGAAGCACTGGCTGGAGAACGGGGGTTACGTAGTCTCTACGTAGCCTGGTCTGATCCGGCAGGGCTCTTCTGA
>NW_015341230.1:0-211 GCF_001447785.1 Gekko japonicus
TCCTCAGGTTTGCTCACGTTTTCCTGGAGCCAGGGACGTACGTCTTCAGGGATAACGTCATTGAGGACCGGGTCCTAATAGTGGTGGTGAACAACAAGGGTGTGGGTTGTGACCCTCTCACAGCTCCCGTCCAGCCTTCTTCCCCATACCAGCTGGCTCGGCACGGGGTCCTCAAGCATCGGGTGCTGAACGTGGCCCCGGATTGGGCCGC
>NW_015341231.1:0-211 GCF_001447785.1 Gekko japonicus
TTTCAGACTCCCACACATCGTTAATCAATAAAGCCATGATCCATGCTGTATCAAGCCTAGACCACAATTTATACCTTGCAGAATAAAAAGTTAAATCCATCTTTTTAAAATATCTAGTCCTTCATGCATCAATTAGGTTCAGTGTCTCAATCATTTTTAAAAATGCATTTGGTAGCTCATTCCCCTGTTTTTGTTTCCCTACTATTTTTTC
>NW_015341232.1:0-211 GCF_001447785.1 Gekko japonicus
GGGAGAGGGGGTTTAAGCCTCACAACAATCCTCTGAGATAGGTTAGCTATGATTGGCTTAAAGTCACATGGCAAGCGTCAAAATTAAACAGGGATTTGAACCTTGGTCTCTCTGATCAAATGCCACCACTGTAGCTCCTCCACAACAATGGACTAACTTCTAGCATTTGTTACCCCCACCCCCCACCCTAGGGATCCCAAGTCCCCCCAGG
>NW_015341233.1:0-211 GCF_001447785.1 Gekko japonicus
CAAAAGCCCTGGCAAACAAGCAGGCATTTACAGAACTTCCTGAAGATCTCCAAGGGGGAGCCCCCTCTCATGTATTGAGAAGAGCCCCTTCCACAAGGAAGGAGCCCCGATGGAAAAGGTCTAGGCTCTGGTCAATGCCAAATGGACCACTCTAAGTGGTGGTATAGCAAAAAGATGATTGTCTGAAGGCTACAGTTGGTGCACAGGGACA
>NW_015341234.1:0-211 GCF_001447785.1 Gekko japonicus
ACCACTACACCAAACTGGCTCCCAGAGAGTTCCCCTGGTAGAATGGGGATTCAGACCTGGCTATACAAGATCCTAGTCCATCATTCTCAACCACCACACCATTCTGGATCTTCTTTTGGTTCCCCCAACATCCAAAATGTCTTAGACTAGATCTGAAGACTCTGTATGTAACTGGTTATAAACAAATGAACTGTGGAAACCAGCAGCCCTT
>NW_015341235.1:0-211 GCF_001447785.1 Gekko japonicus
CTGTGTTTCTCCTGTATATTTGGTCGATATTTTTCTCTATTTCTTCTTTTGAACCTAGTTCCAGCTCTTCTGCCAGTAAAGTGGCCATCTCTTCTTTTAGGTTTCCCCCCTTTGACTCCAGAAAATTTTGGCATCTTATTATTTGTTCTGCCCTGTCCATTTCCAATGAAATCAGTGTATTTTCTAGTCTTTCTGTATTTGCCTTCCATTC
>NW_015341236.1:0-211 GCF_001447785.1 Gekko japonicus
CCCGTCTCACATGGTGGATATTTTGTTGGCGATGCTACTTAAGAAAGGGAACTCTACCGTCTCTTTTTGCGGATTTCCCCTGCTAATGAAAGAAAAACGGCCGGAATAGACACAAGGGAACTGAGAGAAGAAATGTTGAGAGGGTAAGAGACAAACTGTTACTGGAAATAATATCTATATTGTATGGCAAGAACGATAAAATGAACAGTAT
>NW_015341237.1:0-211 GCF_001447785.1 Gekko japonicus
GTTTCTTCCACGTCTTTTGAAATGTTGGGATAAACTGCAGTCCTCCTGTTACACCCTTCCAAGTCTTTATAGGTGTCAATAGTCTTAGAAGGGTGTAACAGGTTTGGATCACATATCCGATGGGGTTGCCAACCTTCAGGTTAGGCCTGGAGACCACCCACAATTACAGCTGATCTCCACAGGACACAGATCAGTTCCCCTGGAGAAAAAT
>NW_015341238.1:0-211 GCF_001447785.1 Gekko japonicus
CTCAACCTCCAGACTGTGAGGCTTAGCAACTTGGGCTGTAGATGAAGGAGGGACCCCGTTGAAGAAGCTTCTTCCTGCTCTAGGTGTGCTAAGGTTCCCTGGAGGACAGCCACAGCAAGTCTTGGAACCATGACCTTTGGGGCCAGAATGGAACTACCGACTCTACTTCTGCTCAGAAATGCATGATCCTCTGGATCACTCTTTGAATTAG
>NW_015341239.1:0-211 GCF_001447785.1 Gekko japonicus
TCAGCAGCAAAGACATTGTTGGCTCAAGTTTGGAATCAGCCTAAAATACCTAGTATCAAACAATGGCTTGCAAAATGTTGGGACTATATTATAGCTGACAAAATTACTGAACAACTTTTAACGGCATTCTCTCCATCCCGCTCTAGTAGGTTCTTGACTCGTTGGTTCTCGTTTTTCCGATATGTTAACCATAATCCGGGTTCCCTGTTTG
>NW_015341240.1:0-211 GCF_001447785.1 Gekko japonicus
GGGGCACTTCGGTATTAGTATATAGATAACGGTAGACTGGCAGGTGGGGGCTGGAACACATGAAATCTAGGCAGGCTGAATGTGGATTACGATTGGTCTGGCCCAAGGGCGGGAGCTTGTTTGAACTTTGTATAACTTTGGGCCTTGGCGCCGAACTTTAGTACTGACACAGAAGTCTTAAGTTGAAACATCTTTATTCCTCAATAAACAA
>NW_015341241.1:0-211 GCF_001447785.1 Gekko japonicus
AAAATTTTAAATGTATGAGCAAAGCTATATAATAATGTTAATTGATAGTTGATTGTACCACATATCAATAATTCTGTTAACAATTTTATGCGGGTCTCTATATAGAGTTGCACATTTTAACCTTTCAGATCATTAGCATTTGGTTTTTGATTTTTGTCTCACAACCACTGGAAAATAAGCAAAGTTCTGTGAAACATGCAGGCTTCATTGT
>NW_015341242.1:0-211 GCF_001447785.1 Gekko japonicus
GGGTCTAACAAGTGAATATGTCTCCTTAATGATTGGGAAAGGTGCCTAGAAGGTTACTTTTTATTTTCTTTGTGGCTTTTCTGGTCTAATTTTGTACATCTGGATGATGGCCTCTTTGTAGGCTGTGATGTATTAAAAAAAACAGACCTGCCCATTTAAAAGTAGTAGAACTATATCTATAGCATTTGAGTAGCATCAATGTTATCAGTAA
>NW_015341243.1:0-211 GCF_001447785.1 Gekko japonicus
TGATTCCCCACTCCTCCACATGACCCTCCTCCAGCCTAAGGCAGGGTAGATGCCAGTGTCTTACAATCTCCCTTGTCCTGCCATTGCCAAGCTGGTTCTCTGATTTGTCCTTTCCTGAAAGAGTTACCTAACATGTGAATGTGTCCATATATACCGGTCCTGTGTAACCCGCTTCTGCAGCTGGACTTATTTCTGAGCTTCCACAACCTCA
>NW_015341244.1:0-211 GCF_001447785.1 Gekko japonicus
AGACCAATGAAACTTTCCAGGGTATAAACTTAAAACAGGTCGAAGCTCACTTCAACCATCCGAGAAAATGAGCGTCGGCTCAGGAAAAGCTTCCACCCTGGAAAATCTTGTGAGTCTTCAAGGAAGTGGAAAGTGCCATCAAACGGCGGAAATGAACAAATTAACTCTTTAACTCTGAAAGGACAACCAGAAACCACCTTTGAAAATACAC
>NW_015341245.1:0-211 GCF_001447785.1 Gekko japonicus
AGAATTAGCGAGCAGTGAAACTGGTAGGATGCATTACAGCTCTCTGCATCAGCTGTTGCCTATTATATATTCACATCTGCCTCTCCCAAAAGGTGCCACTTTTCTCCATCAGAGAAATTTAGGGTAGGAAACATACAACAGAAATTCAACAGCTGTCTGTGCTTGGACAGTTCTCAAACAAAAGGGCAATGTGATCACAGTTTCATTCATT
>NW_015341246.1:0-211 GCF_001447785.1 Gekko japonicus
TGCATTCATTTTAGTTCTGGTAGCTTTGCTGGGCCTTAAAGTAGCATGGAACAGTCATGCTCCAAATTCTTTTCCACATGAAAGGAAAGTGAAATTGCTTTGGAGCTTAGTGTGAGTCCTTTTTCTTTTTTCAGCCTTATTGATATTAAAAAGGCTTTCTCCTTCAGGAGCAAGTGAGAGATAAAAACAGAAGCCCTGTTCACAAGTTACA
>NW_015341247.1:0-211 GCF_001447785.1 Gekko japonicus
CTTCAGCTATAGAGGTGGTCCTTAGACCCTCTTCTGATCTTAGTGAACTTTGTGGGACCCTCTTGCAACCCTAATTCCACCCTTTCTCTCTCCTCAACATAAAAGGCAGGGATCGCACATCAAAGTAACACTGGACAGATTTATATTTTATCTTTTATGTTTAGGGTTTTTAAATATATAACATGACTGAGCAACAAGATATATTGCATGA
>NW_015341248.1:0-211 GCF_001447785.1 Gekko japonicus
GGCATTATACCATGCTGAGGTGCCTCCCCTTTCCAAATCTCACCCTCCCAGGTTCTGCCCCCAAATGTCCAGAAACTTCCGAGCCTGGAGTTGGTGACCCTCGCTGCCAATTGTGGCACTCTATGCCAAGTACAGGTACCTCAGTTTTTGTCCTCTGAGAAGCAGAGGGAGAAAGTTGATACTAGAATTCAAATACTGTAGGAAAAGAAAG
>NW_015341249.1:0-211 GCF_001447785.1 Gekko japonicus
TTTTAGCTCAGTTTCTTAGCGAGCAAATTGATACAGTTTCATCCAAGAATCCAGGAAGGTCGCAGACGCAGGACTTTCACAGGCTTGTGAGCCTCTCAGTCCTCAGACTCCGGAGAATTAGGAGGGGAGGGTAGAGCACAGCAGCTTGGGGCCTGGAATTACCACACAGGCCTGTCCAGGCCTGGAGTTCTTTGACCCTGAGAAAGGAAAA
>NW_015341250.1:0-211 GCF_001447785.1 Gekko japonicus
ATGATTAGAAAGGGAAGCCCAAAACACTCGCAACCAAATCCCATATTTAAACTCCGTCGTTTTGTTTTGTTCAAACTGGTTAGCCGCGTCCTGGCAAAGGGCGTTTGTGACATTCCGGGGAATATGTCCTCCTTCTTCTTCGAGAAGGGGCCCCGCTGAGTACCCCCCCAGCCCTCCTCTACGGCTGCCAACCTCCAGGCAGGGCCTGGAG
>NW_015341251.1:0-211 GCF_001447785.1 Gekko japonicus
CAGCCTTTATACCCCTCCCTCTTCCCAGATCTGTCACTCTGCCCTGAAAGGGTCCCTCCCTTCTATTGCAGGTGACCTTGGAGGAGGCATCTGGGAGCATCTCTGAGGCAGGCTGGACTCCGTCTGAGGGCGAGCAGGAGCAGTTTTCGGTGGACATCAAGGAAGAGGAGGATGGAGAGGCCATCCTGATGGGTAAGGAGGGAGGGAGGGA
>NW_015341252.1:0-211 GCF_001447785.1 Gekko japonicus
CATTGGTCAAAGCATCCAAATGTAAAGGGCAATTTTCTTCTTCTTTTCACTGAAGGTGTTGAAAAGTCAGTTTCACTGGCTTCCTGAAATAGGCTCTTTGGCATGGGAGCCAGCAACGTCTGCTTCAGACAGGTGACCACAAATAGAAAACTGAAGACTTCAAGCAAGCCTTGCCGTCCTAGTTAGCTTCTGTGTGACTCTGACACATCTC
>NW_015341253.1:0-211 GCF_001447785.1 Gekko japonicus
AGACAGACAGGCAGACAGATAGATGCAGATCTCCAATGTTTCATATAGTTTGGCTTGACTTTCCCTAGAGAGTTAGTGAAATAAGATCTGCAGTTTATACACACACTGAAGGTCTGCCCCCATGATCAGTTATATTTAATATAGCCTGCAGACATGACTTCATTTATCTATATCTGAACCTCCCTTGATAAGACGAAGCAGGAACTCCTTT
>NW_015341254.1:0-211 GCF_001447785.1 Gekko japonicus
TAAGAGGAGCACTTATAAAAATATGGAACAGTATAAAAGAAAGATACTATACAAGAATTCCAAAGTGGGTATCACCACTAGAGGCATTTGTAAAACCCTAATTAATTACTAGAAGTAACAGAGAAAGTTACGAAACGTTGCTGGAAAAGAATAATAAATTAAAAACAGAAGAAAAATTATTACAACACAATATTCAATTATCATGGTGGCA
>NW_015341255.1:0-211 GCF_001447785.1 Gekko japonicus
GGGTTGGTGAGAGTGGGTATGTGAAGCAACGGTTAGCCAACTAAGGGAAGGGACAGGGCCAGCAAGGAAGACAGGAGGAGGATGGTCAGCACACGGAATAGGAGGTAACTGGGCTGTCCTGTGCATGTCACTCTGAGGGGAAAGACCTCCCAGCTTCAGAAGCGAGTGCAGGTGACAAGGATAAAAGGGGCACCAATGTCACACCTGAATG
>NW_015341256.1:0-211 GCF_001447785.1 Gekko japonicus
GGTAAAACAATGGAGCGAATGCTAGATGCCAGAATCAGTCAAAAGCTACTGCTACTGAAGATATACTGGGTTGGAGCCCACCTAACACTTGCATTGGCAGAAGGAGGGTGATTGTCATCAATTTCCCCTCATGCTGTTTCTGAGGTTTCCCCCAAGAGTATCATTTCGAGAGGCATTTTTGGCTGAGATGGGAAGGGGAAGGCAAGAAAGT
>NW_015341257.1:0-211 GCF_001447785.1 Gekko japonicus
TGTTGTGACTGTTCAACAATGGATTTTATATGTATGATCACACAGCAATATCTGCCTCCCGTCCCGATCCGTTGGCTTCCTGCTCAAAACCCCCCTTCAGTGGGAGTATTTTGTTACCAGGTCTCCTCCGGTGGTTTCTCAGTTCTCCCATTTAAAGCCGCAGTTTCCCTGTGTGATTGCTTCCCTGGTGTCAAGCCACTTCCGATGGTTT
>NW_015341258.1:0-211 GCF_001447785.1 Gekko japonicus
TCCTCCTTTTCTTCTTCTTCTTCCTCCCCATCCTCCTCCTCCAGCACCACCACCACCAAATTCACAGGCTTCTGCTTTCTTATCCAGCCATCTCATATAAGCCTCAGCAGATTACCCTGGCTTCTGGTTTCTATGGTGAAAGTAGGTCCATTCGTGGATGAGGTTCCTTTTGGGTACAAAACAGTCATCAAATTTCCCCAGGACAAGATCA
>NW_015341259.1:0-211 GCF_001447785.1 Gekko japonicus
ACTGAGATTTCGGATTCCCATCCCACAGGACCTCCTGCCGAGTGGTCCCTTGACCCTGCAGTCTCCATTGCTGAGTGGCAGATACTGGTGGGGTTTGCCTTGGAGTCCAGCAGTGGGGTACCAAAGAAGGAATTATGAGACAAGGCAGGCGTTACTCATTTGCCCATCTATATTACTATGGACCCTGAACTGGATGGCCCAGGCTAGCCCG
>NW_015341260.1:0-211 GCF_001447785.1 Gekko japonicus
TTCTGAATCAGGACATATGGTTTTAAGGATAGTTTTAATGCAAGCACTTCTACCATCTATAAGGCAAACATAATTCCTGGATGGGCTTATCGGTTTTTAGATGGTTCTCTGCTACCTCCAACTTTACATTAATGGCATTCACATAAGGTGTACTCAAGTGATTTGTGAAAACACCCTAATTTCCAGCTGTTCAGCAGCACACAGGGAAGAT
>NW_015341261.1:0-211 GCF_001447785.1 Gekko japonicus
GAGTGTAATTCTGTTTAGAATTACACTGACAGTCCCTTTATATTAAGTTGGATCCAGGCGGAGTGCTTTCACTTACAGAAGAATCTTCTGTTCATGGACGGAATGGAAGACTACTCCATTACTGGTAGAGTGTCTTTAGATTTAGTAGCATCTGATACTAAAAACACTTAAGCCAATATTAACTTTTTGTGAACAATGTATACACTGTAAT
>NW_015341262.1:0-211 GCF_001447785.1 Gekko japonicus
CCCCAAACCCTGAACCGAACCACCCTTTTAAGATTCATGCCCATCCCGGGTTGAGAGTGAGACCGGCTGAGTGAAGTGTAGAAGAGCAACTTACCGCTGACTGGAAAGAGAATAATTTGTCATGAAAAATCCCAAATGCCTGAATAGGGAAATACTTCAAAACTTCAACTGAAAAAAAAAGTTTGTAACCTCTACCTGAGTTAGGTAAAGG
>NW_015341263.1:0-211 GCF_001447785.1 Gekko japonicus
AGGCGCTAAGAAAGGTGTAGGTGGGTGCTCACGGGCACCGCGTTGGGAACCCCTTTCCAACACTATGCTGAGCTTGGTCCTCAGTGGTTCACAGCCCCCTCCCCAACAAGGGGCTTGCAAATGACACTGATGCTGGAAGGTAGGAAGTACCTGCAAGTAGTAACACCTTGTATCATGAGCCAGCATACAAAACAGTGGCAAGAAATGGCAT
>NW_015341264.1:0-211 GCF_001447785.1 Gekko japonicus
TCTCAAACAATAGAAGAACCTTGACATCATGTGGGAGGAGCCGACTTTCTACTCGAAATTACGCCAATTTCTAAAATAGATAGCGGGAATTGGAAAGTCGCCACATTAAAAATGTGCACGTGAATCAAAGGATTCTAATGGAAATGAGACCCTTGTACAACAACTGCCGATGTCACTGGGATTGTACAGTTCAGTCTTAAAAAGAGACACT
>NW_015341265.1:0-211 GCF_001447785.1 Gekko japonicus
CACCACTCTTAACCACTGCACCAAACTGTAGGTACAGCAGATAAAATAAATTATTTTAGGGGAAAGTTGAAGAGTATTATTATTATTCTTTTTAGAAGGTTGTGCATCATTTTTAAAAAAAATTGACAAAAGTATTCAATACAAATCAATAAATGCATTGGTGCCATGGTTTTTACAACATGCAGTTTGGTGTAGAGGTGAAGTGTGCGGA
>NW_015341266.1:0-211 GCF_001447785.1 Gekko japonicus
TCTTCCACAGTTCAAACGCATTAGATATCATGCCCTGCGGAAACCAATTTTGGTGCGTATAGGTCAATATTATCGATATTCCTGGCGACAGAAGTCGTTTCCTTTGGTCCCATATCTTAAACGACGTTGAAAGTAGTACATTCTGGCTTATTATTTTCGGTCTGCGACTCGGTGCTATCCAGAAAGTTTCTTGTAGATTGTAAGGTTTGAC
>NW_015341267.1:0-211 GCF_001447785.1 Gekko japonicus
CCCCTAAAGGAGCAGGTTTGTCGTTTGGGGGTACTCCTGAACCCAGGCCTTCTGTTAGATAAACAGGTAACAGCAGTGGTCAGGGGTGCTTTTCACCAGCTTCTGTCCTTCCTGGGCAGAAAAGATCTTAACCACTGTTGTGCATGCACTGGTAAAATGTAGGTTAGATTACTTCAGTGCGCTGTACATGGGGCTGCTCTTGAAGACTGTC
>NW_015341268.1:0-211 GCF_001447785.1 Gekko japonicus
TGGGCACCATGTTGGGGACCCCTGTTCTAACCGCTGCACCATCTCTGGCATACTGCCACCATGTCTGCAGTTGTGTGTGTAAGAATTCTTGTGCCTGAGTAGCTACTCCTTAGAGTAGGATGAACTACTCTTTGGAGTAGAATGAACTTATAACCTGCCACCACACCTGCAGTTGTGTGTGTGAGAATTCTTGTGCCTGAGTAACTACTCC
>NW_015341269.1:0-211 GCF_001447785.1 Gekko japonicus
CACTGCTGTAGAAACTTTGCTTTGCTGGCAATTTACAGCCATTTTAAATAACGAACAAGCTACAGTTTTTGAACATTCTGTATTTCATACTTAATGATCCACTCTACCCAGCTGTAAGGAAAGAGCTGGTCCAGGTTCATATGCTACACTACTTTCCCGAATTGTAGCTTTTGTTTTCTAATCTGTGGTTAGCTTCACATATTATGTTTTT
>NW_015341270.1:0-211 GCF_001447785.1 Gekko japonicus
CTTATTATTTGCAGACAAACCTAGGATGGTTTCAGAACTCTGGAAAAAAAGAAGAGTAAAGTATAGCAAAATTTGTTGTTCTAGGAATTTGACGAGTCGTCACCCAAACAGCCCACAAACCCTTATGCAACATCGAAGGCAGCAGCTGAACGCTTTGTCCAGTCTTACTGGGAAAGATATCAGGTAAGAGGAAACAGTAAACAGGTAACAG
>NW_015341271.1:0-211 GCF_001447785.1 Gekko japonicus
GTAGGAACAAATTTAGCGTTTAAGAATCTATTGCTTGGCATTGATGCACATAGTTTTCAAAAACAGAAGCAGGACCTGGCCCCGTCGGTCCTTTGCAGGTCGAGCCGCTGGGCAGCGGGCAAAGGCACGACGACGACAGGCAGGCAGGGACCCTCCGCGGCGGGGCGGCTCACCTGGGCGGCCATCACGCGCTGCATCTCGGCGATCAGGC
>NW_015341272.1:0-211 GCF_001447785.1 Gekko japonicus
GGCTCAGTTCTTCAAACTGGCCCCTTGAACCGAGTTCCCCTGTCCTCTCCCTCCCTGCGGTATCTGATGCCTCCCTCCCATGATCTGATTAAGGGGAAGCCAGCGAAAGATAACGGATGGTGGAGAGCAATTTGAATATCGCTGAAGCACAAAATCGGCTGATGCTGCAGTGTTCCGGAACAAACGGCCCAGCCCTGCTTGGCTCGGTGTC
>NW_015341273.1:0-211 GCF_001447785.1 Gekko japonicus
CATATCCATGCCGGCTTGCTGCTGCTATCCTCCCTCCCCTCCCACTTCCTAGGTTTGCCAGGTTCCTGCTGGCAACCAGCAGGGGGTAAGGGACCAACTGTCCGGGGCGGGGGGGAGGTCTAGCCTGGTATCCCGGCAACATCACTTCCGGTGTACACTTGAAGTGACATCATCTCACCAGAGACACAGGACACTGTAGTATTTTGGCAAG
>NW_015341274.1:0-211 GCF_001447785.1 Gekko japonicus
TGGAGCCCCCTGCTGGGACTCAGGTAAGATCTGGCAGCCCTAGGGGGACCACTCTCTCTAACCTCACACACTTTACCTTATTAATAAAGCTTCAAGAAAATGAATTTTCCCCCTAATTTTTAAAACAGAATTTGGGGGCTGGCAGGAGAAAAGGGGAGGCAGAGAAAAGGCAAGCACACCACGAGGGTACTTTGGGGGTCTGTAGGTTCAG
>NW_015341275.1:0-211 GCF_001447785.1 Gekko japonicus
ACAATGGACATCTCAGCCTTAGCAGATGTTTTAGCAGAATATAAAGATAATTATTCTGAAATCCATATCCATCATGGGAGAATATATGTTTCTGAGATCAGACGTTCGTTGGTCAATGATGTGCATGACAATATACCTCCTCAAGCTTGTCAGAATGCTGAGCTCTTCAGTCTTTTCACTTCTGACCCGTATGAAGTGAGGGACTTATTTG
>NW_015341276.1:0-211 GCF_001447785.1 Gekko japonicus
ACAAAAGGACTCTTACAACCAATTCTGCTAGTGTTTGAATATTGGAGTGGACACTGTAGGGCCAATTGCCAGAGAAACCGGGTGGGGGAATAAATTTATTTTGACCATAGTGGACTATGCAACGAAGTTCCCAGAAGCTATACCTTTGAGGGACATAGAAGTGAAAATCATAGCAGAAGCCCTACTGATGGTGTTCACCAGGCTAGGTTTT
>NW_015341277.1:0-211 GCF_001447785.1 Gekko japonicus
CCCGTCCCCCCTTCTGCAATCTCTGCCTCCTGGAGGGACTAGCCACTCACCCCCAGAGGATGCTGCTGAGCCGGCGGAAGAGTCAGAGTCCGGGGAGCTTGGAACGTTGGCAGCCGCCTCACCGCCCGGGACGCCGCTCAATGCCAGACTGACACAGACGCACCACCGCGGGAAAGGGACCCGGATGTGGAGCACTCCGCCCACTTTTTTT
>NW_015341278.1:0-211 GCF_001447785.1 Gekko japonicus
TTTTTTCTTGGACATTTGTTACTTTTTAGTATATTGTGAGGCTCATGTTGGGCCCTGATATGCATTTAAATGTATTTATTACATAATTTTTTAATGTACAACTAGTTCATATTCCATTTTAGATTTTGGCCCTGTTTTTGCTATTTTCCTTACTTACCTTTCAGGTACTTCACATGGAGCTGCCCTTAAAGATGACTTGGAACCAACTATC
>NW_015341279.1:0-211 GCF_001447785.1 Gekko japonicus
CAACCATAAAAACAATATCAAGTCCAAAAGAAATGAGCACACGCAGTGTGGAATTAAATAATCCAAATATTATATTGTACAAGGAAAAAAATCTTCAACGGAAAAATTGAACCTTGAGGCCAGGAGATTCCATTGCACTAGAAATGTGAGGTATGGAGACTCTTCAGAACCTTATCCAGGGTTGTTAGCTATGGCTCGGGAAATACCTGGA
>NW_015341280.1:0-211 GCF_001447785.1 Gekko japonicus
TGTCATGCCTGTCATGTGAAGAGCATCTCCTACACATGTAGAACTAGAACACGAGTCCCGGTCAAAAAAAGGAGATAATTTGAGTCTGTTCATACACAGGTCCCCGTTTTAGCACAGTAAGTCTCCCAGGGAAGGAAAGATGGAAGGGACACAGCTACTTAACCATAACATAGCTTTATTGATCTAAGCAAGATACAAAATAAACAGAGGG
>NW_015341281.1:0-211 GCF_001447785.1 Gekko japonicus
TTTCGGCTCGCCTCCTCGCCTTCGCTCTCGCAGATAATTCTTTTGTTTCCTTTGCACAATTGCGATGTCGTTTTGCACCCATGTATATGCAACGGATGCAAAAGAGGGCTCAGAAAGAGAAGCTGGGACACAAGGAGAGACTCGGATGATTTTGCTTTTTATGAGGAAGAAGGAGAAGGAGTAGAAGAGTTGGATTTATATCCCACCACTC
>NW_015341282.1:0-211 GCF_001447785.1 Gekko japonicus
TTTTTTTTAGCTGAAACAACAAACACTTGAAGCATGTACCTTGAACATGCGAGACCCCCATTCGACCATAGGCTGTGAGCACACATCACGCATGCCACACATCTGTGTGTACACACAGATAACCCTGAACCAACATCATGCTATCATCCTTAGAGCCACAAAACCCACACCATGTGACAACTGACTAAAATACACAAAAGCATAATCACCC
>NW_015341283.1:0-211 GCF_001447785.1 Gekko japonicus
GCCAAGAAACCTTCTGCCAAATCAGCAAAGCTCTGAATGGCTCCAACTGCACTGAACCTAAAGTGCAAGAACTACAGAGACTTTCACTTCAGATGCAAGGGAATGTGAGTATCCTGGGGAAACACACATTTCCTGCCGATGGAAACAAAATAGAAAGAAAGGGGACTTCCTGTGTGCAGAAATGGTTGGGGGTGCCAACTAGATGGGCCAA
>NW_015341284.1:0-211 GCF_001447785.1 Gekko japonicus
GGGGGGGGGAGATCTCGCAGCCCTAGGTTCTCTCCACTGATCCCTACCATGCTCAAGGCTTTCTGAACTCTGGAAGCTCCAGGGGAGGATTCCTTGCCTCCTCTCTCAGGCTGTGGTCACACACACTAAACAATCCACTTCCAATCCACTTTCAAAGTACTTTCCAATCGGATTTTGCAAGATCCCACACAGTAAAACCCAGTTGGAAAGA
>NW_015341285.1:0-211 GCF_001447785.1 Gekko japonicus
GTCCCTGTCGTGTGACTCAGAGGTGATGCCATTGCACAGGTGATGCACTTTACCATAGAGTTTGGGACAAACCCTAGAGCATACCTTGCTTTGTAATGACATCAGGTCACGCCAGAAGTGGCATCATCACGCTGGGCATGCCGATCTCGCTCCCATTCTACCGCAATTCCTCTCCTGCCTGTTGCCTGGCCGTGGCTGGCACCCCTAGTGC
>NW_015341286.1:0-211 GCF_001447785.1 Gekko japonicus
CCCAGCTGGGGTGGGCACAAGCAGGATTTTCTCCCCCCCCCCCCAACTCTCTGTCAGGGGGCCAGAGTTGTAGGAGGTCAGGCCCCTTCCAGTGTGGGATCTGAGGCAGTCGCCCCTGCTGCCAATTGGCTAAAGACCAGTCTGAGTAGACAGCACTGACCCTGACAGACCAAGAGCCTGATTCAGGGGAAGGCAGCTTCACACACACACA
>NW_015341287.1:0-211 GCF_001447785.1 Gekko japonicus
GGAGATATCTTGCTACAGCATACATTCACAACCACTCAGTCACCCAGCCATCCTTTAAATGCCTGCTAAGTGGTGACGAGAACGAGACCAGTCAAGTACTTTCATGGGTTTTCCTTTGGATGCCGAATATACGGATCACTTTGCCACGTGCCTGAATATTGTTGAGCTTTCCAAGTAGTTACAATGCCCACTGTGGTAACCACTTGGTAAA
>NW_015341288.1:0-211 GCF_001447785.1 Gekko japonicus
TAGAGTCTGTGCTCTTAACCACTACACTGGCAGGGGTTCGAACCTGAGCCTCTCCCAGATGCTAGTCGGGCGCTCTAACCATTACATTACATCTGACCCATCTTCTCACCTCCTTCCACTCATTGGCCATCTAAGCCAAATCTGTTCACAAAGAGGCAAGGTGATGTGAATGCAAAATCTTGACGTGTAACGTGAAGGGTAAATTCAAGAG
>NW_015341289.1:0-211 GCF_001447785.1 Gekko japonicus
ATATGTACTTAAATCTTACATGCATTTGTAATATTTATACCTACTGTGTTTGTGGTATAGTCAGACACCTGGACCTGGCTGTTACTTCCTACTGGATGAGGGTCTGGTTCCAAAGCTGGCTTTACTGCCCTGCAATGTAAACTGATCTTTGTTCATGCCTGCTGGATTTCGCCTTCCTTCCCCCTCTTAGCACACTGGCTTCCTTTCAGTA
>NW_015341290.1:0-211 GCF_001447785.1 Gekko japonicus
ATCTTTTGAGCTGATATACTTGTCTACAATAAATTGAAGAATATGGCAATGGTCCACTAACTCCTACGGAATCCAGCTGGCTCTTGACCCAGTACGGCTTCATCCTCAATCCAGAGAAGTTACTTCTTATTGAGCAAGGAAGTATATAGTTTGCCCATCATTGATTACAAACGTATGGGCCAATAATTATTTGGGTCTGTTGGATCACCTT
>NW_015341291.1:0-211 GCF_001447785.1 Gekko japonicus
TGAGGGATGAGCATACACAAGCAGGAGAAACAACAGGAATGGGGCTCCACAGACACCTCTGCCAACATCTGGACAAAGAAACAAGGTACACAAAGCTTCTGTCTCTCACTAAGCACTTCCAAAACAATGGCATTGTGAGAAGCAAGAAGCTGCAGATGAGAATGGAGGCAGCTTGTGAACAACTGGGGAGTTCCTCCGCAATCACCTTGGT
>NW_015341292.1:0-211 GCF_001447785.1 Gekko japonicus
TCTCTCTTAGTCAGTCTCTGCCAGTTCGAACATGAGCTGTTGTCTATCGTGGAAAAGACTGGATGCTAAGTTCTTCTAATGAAAGCTCATGAGTGTTTTCTTCCTTCCATCAGCAATTTCTTCATATATGACCTCAGAAACAGAAACAGACAAACAAAAGTTGCAGCAAATGTCTTAAAATCCTCCCCAGACTAGCATTTTATCTTAGGAA
>NW_015341293.1:0-211 GCF_001447785.1 Gekko japonicus
GGTTCTATAAAACTGCATAAAACATCACGTAACATGGGTATCAAGTTACATTTTGATAGGTTAGAAATAATTTATATATCCAAAGGTTCACCTTTATATTTCTATAACACTTCTTTAAACAAGCAGTGCTCTGATCCAGAGATATAAGCACACAGCACTAGACTGAGCACAAACAGTGCGTGCTGACCCACTGATTGTGGTGGAAAGTGTT
>NW_015341294.1:0-211 GCF_001447785.1 Gekko japonicus
CGACCACTGTAGCGTCGGTTTCGTTCTCTCTCTCGCTCCACTTTCCCAATGCATTTTTTAAAAATTATCCTTTTTCTCATCCGCACTCGGACTTGCTCAGTGTGCGGTTGGTTCTGTCTCCCACAGCAGCCAATTGGTGGTTGTGCCCACCACCTTGCGTCAGAATCACAAAGGCGCTCACAAGGTCAAAAAGGTTGGGGATCCCTGTTCT
>NW_015341295.1:0-211 GCF_001447785.1 Gekko japonicus
ACACTACCACAGCTTTTCTCTAATTTTAATAGCCACCATTTGGAGCCCTCTTGGCCATGGATCAGCGGGACAAAAAAGGAATCCTTCCCCCAGACAGGGAGGTGGGGCCACCGGCATGCCCCGGAGCAGGCAACGGCAGATCCACAGCAAACCCACCGGAAGGAGCCACGTGCACACACACGCACCCCCGCCCCCATCTGGGAAGAAGGGC
>NW_015341296.1:0-211 GCF_001447785.1 Gekko japonicus
GTTGTCAACCCTAGTTTGAAAAATCCCTGGAGATTTGTGGTGGAGGCTGGGAAGGTTGGGGTTTGAGGAAGGGAGGGGGCGACGCCACAGTGGGGTATAATGCCGTGAAAGCCAGTGTACTCGTTACAAGAGCTGGACTACCCTCTCCCCGCCCGATGCAACTGCCAAAATACTTTTATCAACTGAGAGTCCCAAAACTAAGAAGAGCTTT
>NW_015341297.1:0-211 GCF_001447785.1 Gekko japonicus
AGGGGAGGGACCTCAGTGGAGTACAATGCTATGGAGTTCATTCTCCAAAGCGGCCATTTTCTTTGGGGAAAACGGTATCTGTTGTCTGGAGATGAATTATAATTTTGGGACACCTCCAAGCCCTGCTTGGAGGTTGGCAGCCCTATGCGGCAGAGCCTAGTCCCCCCATCCCTTCAGTCCTCTAAGGAGCCTGTTTGCTTACCTTCAACCT
>NW_015341298.1:0-211 GCF_001447785.1 Gekko japonicus
CTGCTTTCTGTTTATGCAGAAGCCCTGGGAGGCGTATTTGCTGCATATGAAGAGGCGATGCCAAGTGGTAAGTTAGCAAAGTAAAGGATCCGAGGATCCCAAAAGAGTTGTGGTTGCTGATATGGGAGTTTTTCCCTCTAAAACCAGGTATACAGAGATGGGCCGGGGTTCTTTCAAAGAGGGGAAAAAGCACTGCCTACACTTAGAGCTA
>NW_015341299.1:0-211 GCF_001447785.1 Gekko japonicus
CCAGCATCCTGCCTCACATAGTGGCCAGCAGGTGAGTTGTGGGTTCTCCTTCATTCCTGCATGTGGAGAAGGGGATTCAGGTGCTGAAGCCAGTGCTCTTCGTGACAGGAAAGTAGGACGAGGACCTTGAGAAATTTATTTGTGTCCGTGGTGCTCCCAGAGTAATACAGACAGATCAGGGCATGAATTTAGAGCATTTTGGCTCACAAGA
>NW_015341300.1:0-211 GCF_001447785.1 Gekko japonicus
GCCTTGAGGTCCCGCAAGGTAGAACAGCGGCTAACTAATATTTTAAATAAATAAATCCTAAAACAGCAGCCATCGGTATACAAACCAAAATACAAAAGTATCAAAACAGCCCCAAAAACCCTTAGTTTTTTGTAGAGAAACCACTGAAACAAATAAGTGTGGTTGAAATCACTTATGGCTGACTCCAGGGGTCATTTCGTTAGAAAAAGAG
>NW_015341301.1:0-211 GCF_001447785.1 Gekko japonicus
ACTTGGGAAGCCTATGTTTGGGCTGAGTCGATATGGTAGAGGGGAGGAGCCCCAGAGAGGTTGGGGGGGGGTGAGCATGGTGGCTCTCAGCAGCCCTGTTACTTCCAGTATCAAAGCCTCACAGAGACAAAAAATGGCTGAGAAGCAGCAGCCCCAGAGGAAAGAGCGAGCCTTCTCCTTAGCCTCTTCTCTCCTCCAAGTAGCCACCCAG
>NW_015341302.1:0-211 GCF_001447785.1 Gekko japonicus
ACAGGTCTGCAAAGCATTTTGGTCAGGTTCACACTCACTCATCCCTTGATTTCTCAGCATGTGGTGACTGGCACTTGAATGTGTGGACAGAAAAATGTAATGCTATGATGTGAAAACTATATGGCATGGCAGTTCCAGTGGCTCATTCATCCTTGCAGGCCATCAGATGATGAGTAGGGTTGTCAGCTCCAGCTTGGGGAATTCCTGGAGA
>NW_015341303.1:0-211 GCF_001447785.1 Gekko japonicus
TGGGTGCTGACTTTGGCTGGGAAATCTGCCATCCTCTGGTCAGCACCCCCTCAGAAAAGGACCTGGGCAGGCAGGCAGGTGGGCAAAGACAGTGGCAGATGCTCAGATGCACAGTGGTCAGGAGAGCTGGGAGCACAAGAACATCTTGAGGTGCACCCGGAAGGCACATCAGCTGCTGCTGAGGCGGGGGCCACTGCAGAATCAAAAGGGG
>NW_015341304.1:0-211 GCF_001447785.1 Gekko japonicus
TGGGAACGTTGGACTCGGCCTGTCTGGCTTTACGAGATCTCCAGGGACCCTCTTGTTCCTTCTCTCCGGCCCAGGTTGTCCCGGCACCAAGAAGGCCGAATTCATCTCCAACCTGATCAAAGCCTTAGCTTCGGACATGCTGCAGTCGAGGATGATGCCCGCCCCGTACCGAAGGCACGTACCGCCGGGCTGGAAACTCCCCTCTCACTGG
>NW_015341305.1:0-211 GCF_001447785.1 Gekko japonicus
TCTTAGATAATACCTGCTGATGGAACTTTAAAAGGTTGTATACCAGATCAGTATTTATTGGTACAATTTTCTAAAAACGGATGTGAAGGTATTTAAAGCCAGAACAATTCTCTTTTAATATTTGAAAAAATGAATTTCTACAGATTATACTTATATATCTACTACTGCTTAGAGCTTTATAAATCTCCAGTAATATGATCATATCTTCAGT
>NW_015341306.1:0-211 GCF_001447785.1 Gekko japonicus
GACCTCCTGTATGCCTAGTAGAAGCTCTACCACTGACCCACAGCCTCTCCCCAGCATGCACATTGTGTTGTTTTATACCGAATCAGACCAAGAACACCAGCTCTGTCCTTCAGTGGTCCTTCCACTTCTGTGTAGAGAAGACAATTTTCTCCCTCAATCACACAAATATATGGAACTGTTTTTCCTGAATCAGACCCTTGGTCCACCAAGG
>NW_015341307.1:0-211 GCF_001447785.1 Gekko japonicus
TTCTCCCAGATTAGAGTCCCTGCTCTTAAACAGTACACCAAACTTGTTATTCCAATATTTAAAATTCATGTAGAAAGCTCATCTTGGTATCAAAATATATGTTTTGGAGGTCGGTAAAGCCAAACACACTATTATATTACTTGTAGAGAGAGCCATTTTTCCTGTAGCTGCCATTTTGTAAGATGGCTGACCTTTTTTCACATACTTGCAA
>NW_015341308.1:0-211 GCF_001447785.1 Gekko japonicus
TGTAAAGTTTATGTTGCGTGAAAGTTGTTATTTGACAGTTTATTTCAGGCAATTATTAGCCAACAATTTTCACAAATCCTGGAGTGAGTAAAGGGATAATAATATTGAGGGAAGCTTTGCTGAAGCATTGAAGGAGTTATATGAGCCTCCCAGTCCTAAACTGCACTGGTGAAGTGGCCAGAACTGTGGACATGGAGACTTTTCATTTTAG
>NW_015341309.1:0-211 GCF_001447785.1 Gekko japonicus
CCAAAGCAGCCGTTTTCTCCAAAGGGAACAGCTTGGCAAATGCTACACAAACACTATCCTACTGGCAAACCTCCAGCCTGGGAGATGACATCATTTGCCCGCCTGCCTCCTGCAGATCCAGCTTTTTGTTGAGCAGCATATAAATAGCTCTGCCTGTCCTTAGCAACTAGGGGCTAGGTTTGCTAGAGAACAAGCCCCAGTGAACATCTCG
>NW_015341310.1:0-211 GCF_001447785.1 Gekko japonicus
TAATAAAATATGTCACCTAGCAGCCCGAATTCCCCAGGTTCTAGCCATTCTAATTTGGTGTGTCTTCTTTTTTTAAAAAGATACCTATGAATGATTCTCATTGAAAGAAAAGTTTACGGTTTTGATGAACTAGAGGTTATGCCAGAGATATCAAGCCCGTCTGATGGGAGATGGAAAAAGGGTTTTGAAACATGAGCAAAAACTGTCAGGC
>NW_015341311.1:0-211 GCF_001447785.1 Gekko japonicus
TTGCTCACAAGACTCCGCACCTTAGAGGGCTTGCACCTTGCACACTACCATATTTGTTTAACCACCAGGAAGAAATGTGATGATCCAGAATACAAACATCTATAGCTGGGTTTGGAAGACTTAGGACTTGGTTCCCTGCTTGGCAGTGAATGTTCTCTGAGTGGCATGAGCTGTTCCATTTGTGAAAGTGATGTGTCCTAATGGGCTGTTG
>NW_015341312.1:0-211 GCF_001447785.1 Gekko japonicus
GGGAGGAGCAAGAAGAGTTCAGTGGAGGGAACAGAGAGAAAAGCTCTTGAGTGCCCAAGATGGGGTGCAGTGAAGAGCATCATGGCCATAAGGTGGAGGACGGGTGAGGGGCCAAGTGAGGCTGCACCAGCACTCCTCAATGATGTAACTCAAGACAGTGTGACTTGGGTTGCCAGGTCCCCCCAGACACCAGCAGGGGATGGTAGGTAGA
>NW_015341313.1:0-211 GCF_001447785.1 Gekko japonicus
CCCACCCTGAGCCCGCTCGCGGGATGGGCACACTATTAATACAAATAATAAATAAACAGCCAGCTGCTCCTGCTGACTCCCTTGCTGTACTTTCCTTCAAGTGCCAGCGCAACCTGGGGCAAAGGCCAGCGCACGGGTGGTTTCCAGTCTGTGGTCTCAGAAGTGTGGGGACTGCTCGGGCTTTTCAGGTAGCACGCAGAGAAGAGACTGG
>NW_015341314.1:0-211 GCF_001447785.1 Gekko japonicus
TTCCCCCAGACCCCGAAGAAGAGGAGAGGCCGACAGGTGGGTAGTTAGAGGAGTGATGGGCCTCTTTGTCGGTTGGGGATTGAGCGGTTTCCTGGGAGGTTTTGAATGGCCCTGATCAGCCAGATGTTTTGAACGGCCCTGATTGCTCAGGCTGTGAGCTCATGTATCCCTCCCGTGGCTCCGCCGGCCTCTGAGGTTTCATTCCTCGTAA
>NW_015341315.1:0-211 GCF_001447785.1 Gekko japonicus
GGAGCACTCCACCTATCCTTGGCTCATGCTGACACATGACTGAGGGGTGGGAGTATTCCTTCCCTCAGTCCTTCCACTGCTGTGGAGGTAGGACATGTTACAGCATGTTTTCTAAAGACTTTTTTTTTAGTATTTTTGTGGTTGTGGTATCATTTGGTGAGCTCATTCAATGGCACATTTCAAAAAATGTACCAAATATGGTATCAAGATC
>NW_015341316.1:0-211 GCF_001447785.1 Gekko japonicus
CACCTCTGGAACCCCGAGGAGGCACTTCTCTCTTGTAACTTTCAGGCCAGCTTCATCGAAACGGCTCAAAACGGTGTGGAGACGGGACACGAAATCTTCAGGGGTTGCTGTGGCAATGAGGACATCATCGAAAAATGGTGTCATGCCAGGGATTCCTTTCAACAAATTGTCCATTAGTGGTCGGAAGATCCCGGGGGCCACACTGACCCCA
>NW_015341317.1:0-211 GCF_001447785.1 Gekko japonicus
GATCATCCTCATCGCTCTCCTCTGCACAGTTGTTCTAGGCCGAGACTGTCGGATTAATACCATTGTGGAATGGTTCATATGCTTCAAAAATCAAGTTTCAGAGGCTTGTCATTCCACCTGACTCACGTAGAGATCAAGTACACCAGCCTTTGCTCTATCAGTGGTTCCCTGCTTCTGTTAATCCCTAAAAACTGTCCAGTTTGCACTTGCC
>NW_015341318.1:0-211 GCF_001447785.1 Gekko japonicus
GGATGGTTGCAGTAAAACAATACCAGAGTGGGCGAGAGGTCTGAAAAAGTGCACCTTCCCAACTGCATGGCACACCAACCTGCTGGGACTGTGATCTTTCAGGAGAGATCAAACCAAAGTAGGTTTGGGAAACAGAGAAAAGCAGGGGAAGCCCTAGGAAGAACAGAAGACCTGTGGCTCAGCTGCAAATCATCTGCTTTGCATGCTGAAG
>NW_015341319.1:0-211 GCF_001447785.1 Gekko japonicus
CACCACTTGGCTACTGTGAATATCATTGAATATTGGTCCTTATGCAGAGTCTTTTGCGCTTTTAAAGGAAGTAAGCTATAAACCGAATATCTATCATTTGATATTTGAAGAACATTATATTGTTAATGTGGCAACCTTGTTGTACTTCATAGAGGTATTACCCTATTTTCATTCCGGCACTCCAGGTGATGTGTGATAAACTAGATTAGAT
>NW_015341320.1:0-211 GCF_001447785.1 Gekko japonicus
ATATTCCAAATTAACTAAATAAAACACACAGAGCATTGTAGACCCGGTAGCATCTCTGGATTGGTTTTGATCCTTTGCTAGTGTCTGATGTTCATCCGTACACCGATTTCCAAAGTGGGTCAGGGGAATGCTTCTAAATTGTGAGAAAAGAGCTGGGGTTTCGCAAGAGAAACGTTAAATAACTAACGTTTGTCTTCGTCCTCCGTGCAGC
>NW_015341321.1:0-211 GCF_001447785.1 Gekko japonicus
GCAGTATACAAAAGCATCCCCTTTCAGTGTGGACAGGGTTGTCTCCAACACATGCATGTTGCTTTATTCAGTCATAGCCATAAAGGAAAAATGCAGTGGCTGAGTTTACCTTGGAACCGTATCAAACTTCCTTCCAAGTGGTGACTGGTAGGTAAAATAATGTAATATGCCACTAAGAATAATTATATCATAATGCTAAATAAAATGGAAA
>NW_015341322.1:0-211 GCF_001447785.1 Gekko japonicus
ATGACTATTTTCATACAAACAATGCTTTATTTTTAAAATACTATGGTTATTTTTCATCATTATTGAACAACCCCCAAATTGCTGGAGTTTCTTGTGTATTTATTTTGATATCAACATTGAGAGCCAGTGTGATCTATTGGTCCTTGTTCAAATCTCTACTCTACCATGGATGCTTCTTGTAGAGAGGAGGGACTGTGGCTCAGTGGTAGAG
>NW_015341323.1:0-211 GCF_001447785.1 Gekko japonicus
GATATATAGACCATTCAAATATTCTGATAAAGTTTAGACTCGAGTAGTACATGTTTCCTTATCTCTATCTTACTCTCCCTCTTTGACTTCCAGTTCTGAAGGGGTTGATATGTTGACAATTAATTGATTAGGTGACAGTGTTAGCTTGAAGAAGGAGAATGGGATGTAAATATGTGTGTATGCCTTTAAGTGAGTCCTTAAAAACTAGTTT
>NW_015341324.1:0-211 GCF_001447785.1 Gekko japonicus
GGCATGCCTCTATTTTAATTTGTGAAATATTCAAGGATATGGACCGGGAGCACTGAGATGAGGGAGCAAAAGGAAACAGTCAATTTATTCTTATTGGGATTCTCTGTGCATGGGCACTAGGCTCATAATGGGCTCCAGCCCAGAATTCCTTGGCATCTGACATACTCATTCCTAAAGGAGTCAGGCCCTGTATCTGAACAACAGACATAAA
>NW_015341325.1:0-211 GCF_001447785.1 Gekko japonicus
CTCTCTGTGTAAAGAAATATTTCCTTTTTCTGTCCTAAACCTACAGCTCATCAGCTTCATTGGACGAGACCTGCTTTTCCATTGGCCAGAGGAACTGCATGTTCCAGAGGGCTGGTGGAGCATGCAAAATCCCCTTATGGGAGCACGAGAGTATCTCGGGCAAAATTCTCACTTGACCCGGGGAAGGGCTGTGGCTCACTGGAAGAGCATC
>NW_015341326.1:0-211 GCF_001447785.1 Gekko japonicus
GCCACAGTTTGAAAATAATTTATGTGCATATTTATGCTCGTATCTATGCCGCTTCCAGTGGAATAACTCAACTGAGCAATACAAACCACACACTCTACATGGACCCAGAACCCTCAGCCGGTTGTTGCTGCTGGGCATGTGTCGTTTGCATGTTCCCAAGCATGCAAATACCCTTCAAACATTACAGAGATGCCCTGACCTGGATAGCCCA
>NW_015341327.1:0-211 GCF_001447785.1 Gekko japonicus
CCCAGGCCCCACCTGGAGGCTGGCACCCACTACACCACACTACAATTATAGGAGCTTTATACGCCACTCATCCTACCATTTCTATGCTAGCAGTCTTAGTTATACGGTTTCCCTGAAGATTTCTGGACAGACAGCTGCAGTGGGGACACATTTTTAGTACTACACTGCAAGCAGACTGGATTTTGGAATCATTTCTCCATCTACCCACTTT
>NW_015341328.1:0-211 GCF_001447785.1 Gekko japonicus
TGCTTCTGCATCATGTACTTACAGTGCAGTTCTAAGAAGAATTGAGTGATGCATGTTAAAATGACTCTTCACCCAAGCATATATGTACTTTGCTTTACAAACATTGGGTTTAAGCTCCATGTATACTCAGATGTTAAGTTCTAACTGCCTTTACATATTGTCTGGTCAAAAGAAAGAGCTAGGCATTCCTCTTCTCAAGTCCTTCTAGTTT
>NW_015341329.1:0-211 GCF_001447785.1 Gekko japonicus
GTGGGCCACACACTTCTGAGCAGCTTGTCCAGTTCATCAGGCATCACAACTGAAAGTCATCCATACTGTTAGAAGCATACTTCACTCCAATGGCATTCTGAGACAGAACTCTGGAATTGAAGTCATGGAGGATGTGAGTGATTTTATCTGCTAAATATATAGCAAAAGCATCACAGAAGGCCTGTATGTTTTCCAGGTCTACATTTTCAGG
>NW_015341330.1:0-211 GCF_001447785.1 Gekko japonicus
CTGCAACAAATCAAAATAGTTTACAAAGTATACATTGAATAGAGGATTCTGCCACTGCAATAAGTGAACCTATGTGATACTTGGATTTGCAAAGATGTATTGGTAACATTCACATATTACATTGCCCACTGATCCCTGAAATGAGGATGCCACACACAATCTTGGATTACTCCAGGTTTTATTAATTAGCTGATATGCACACTGGGCTGGA
>NW_015341331.1:0-211 GCF_001447785.1 Gekko japonicus
CATTAAAACCGTTGTTGTCCTTAACCATATGCATATTTGCATGTTTGGTGCCCTCTTCTGAATCTAAGGACCTACCACAACATTTCTGGCACTCTCTCCTCATCTCGGTGGAACACCACCCTCTGCGATAGCTATTGATGTTAAAATACGTGGTGAAAGATATTCTCTGTATGTTCTGACCTGGGGTGGAAACGTGCAGATCTGTCCTGGC
>NW_015341332.1:0-211 GCF_001447785.1 Gekko japonicus
TACTTTGCTTAGACCTGTAGGTGCTAAAGAGGATGGATTGTATCCAGTTAGCCACTCAATGTGCAGGAGACAGTTGTCCTGTGAGGGTACCTGGAAGAGGCTTTACATTGCCTGATCTGTTTTTCTAAACAGCAAGTGATTAATGTTTCTAGCCAGTCAATGGGCTTGTACACCCAGTTCACTGATTTGGGATACCACTAGTCTGTTGGAA
>NW_015341333.1:0-211 GCF_001447785.1 Gekko japonicus
TTAGCTTCCAAGTGCTGACAAGATCAGGCTAACCGGGGGCTGCTATCTGTTTGCCTAGTCCATCAAATTAATATCCAATATCGTAAATAAGCTACATTTTCTCTCTGCCCCCAGCCTTTGAAGTAGGGTTGCCGGCTCGGGGTATGGAAATACCCGACGATTTCTGGGGTGGATCCTGGGGGTGGTGGGGTTTAGGAGTGGAGGGACCTCC
>NW_015341334.1:0-211 GCF_001447785.1 Gekko japonicus
ACAACATCATGCAGGGTCACAGTCTTATTTCAGATTATCCTCCAACCACTTCTGTCTGTTCTAACAGCAGTTTGTCTGTTGTAGAGAGATAAATGATCTTTTAAAATGTCTTTTAAAAGCGAGAAGGGAAAGGATGCACCTTCAATGTCATGCAATTCTGGTGGTATCAAGTCACCCAGAAGCTGCTGCCAGGCCCAGGGTTGCCAACCTC
>NW_015341335.1:0-211 GCF_001447785.1 Gekko japonicus
ACATCCAATCTCTTCTTCTTCTTCTGTTAGTGGAGAGTGGGAGGGAGCTTGCAGGGAGTGGGGACAGGGCAACATTGCCATGCAGAATGTCCCCAGTGTGATGACATCGCACTGAATTGATGTCATCACACTGGGATGTTGCATGACAACACTCTGGTATGCCCAAAATACCACAGCATCGCTGTGTGACATCCCTGGTGTGATGACATCA
>NW_015341336.1:0-211 GCF_001447785.1 Gekko japonicus
AGGTTGGATCGAGTCAGATTTTGGTTATCCAGATGTGTACCACCAAGTTGGCTCACCACACCTGCAGAATCAGCATGCACAGACGGCCCTGCCCATATGCCGTTTCACCATTCCCCCAGCCCACAGCCCCGCATCCCTCAAACAGGAAGCCACTGAACACCGTTTGACAAATTGGTATCTTTTACTCTTTCCAAGCCCAGTTTCTCGGAGC
>NW_015341337.1:0-211 GCF_001447785.1 Gekko japonicus
CAACAGAACTGGTTTCTTCCTCTCCAGGTGAAACCACAGTTGGCACCACAATAGATTCCCACAGTTCTGCTGCCACTTCCACACCACACAGTGCTTCTTCCCCCAGTCAAACTACGGACAGAACTGAAAATACCACCGGTGTTCTCGTCCCGACGTCACACCCTTCGTCCCCATCTCCAGAAAGTGCCATTTCTGTGAGCGAACGGACAGG
>NW_015341338.1:0-211 GCF_001447785.1 Gekko japonicus
CATAGGTTCGCCACCACTGCTATAGAGTATTGCTACATGTACACATACACCTAGTCCTCCCATTTGGAGTTGGTGAAGAACCAAATATATAGAAGGATCCCTCTCCAGTCAACATAGAAGGATCCCTCTCCAGTCAAATATATAGGGGATGCTAACTGAAACAGAATGCTGTTAGCCAATGCTATTTATTTATTTTATTTTTATTTATTAT
>NW_015341339.1:0-211 GCF_001447785.1 Gekko japonicus
TATTTAAGCACTCTGCTAACTAGTGGGAATTGGACTAAGCACACCAGTCAACCACTCCCCTCCCCAATAGGTTATGGGCCCAGCACAAGTCACATTGGGGGAAATTCTCAGTACAGCCGAAACGCTGGCAGGAGGAGACAGAGCCTGCAGAGGTAGTCATTGGAAGGCCCCAAGGCTATCTCTTCTCTGTCTGGACGGCAGCCGGACAAGA
>NW_015341340.1:0-211 GCF_001447785.1 Gekko japonicus
CAGATGTTGGCACAACTTTGGGTTTGCTTACAATCAGAGATAACCATCCCTTGGTTCATATATGGCCAACAGATTCTTGACTGTTCTAGCACCTTGCCAACTATTTTCAGGCTATCCATAATTTGCTAGGATGTTTTCTTAAAGATAAAACTCCTTCACCAGAGATAACCATCTTGTTAGTATTTACATGAATGTCTGTTGGGGGCAAATG
>NW_015341341.1:0-211 GCF_001447785.1 Gekko japonicus
GATATTTGAGATGATATATTAGGAAGGGTATTTATTGTTTTCTAGCTATAAATTGCCCCTCAGAGAGGGGGGGGGGGCTGATCAGTATTTAGATGGGAACAGCCAAGGAAGTTCAGGGTTTCTATGCAGAGGAAGGCAATGGCAAACCACCTCCATTCGTCCCTTGCCTTGAAAACCCTATGGAAGGGGTCACCAACCTTTTTGAGCCTGT
>NW_015341342.1:0-211 GCF_001447785.1 Gekko japonicus
GCTGAGATGAGGAGGGCTCAGCTGGAAACAGAGCAGTTCCCATCTCCTGTTTGGGGGGAAAGAACATGAATGGTTGGTGCTACTGATTTCATGGTAATCCCATTCAGTGCAAAAGTAACCTATCTGGAAACTAAGGCAGGATTTGACTCTTCCTTTTCTCCCTTCTGCCTCTCAGTTCTTAATGGGAGTAACTGGTTAGTTAGTCCAGTAT
>NW_015341343.1:0-211 GCF_001447785.1 Gekko japonicus
AGGTCTCCCAGCAAGCTTCCATAGCAGAATGGTGATTCAAACATGGGCCTCCGAAACCCTAGTCTAACACACCAACCACAACACCATGTTGAGTGTGGTCCCCAAAACAATTCCCCCAGAACACTCAGCCGATGTGCAGAGGATCATTGGCCAATCTGGAAACCGACTGGTCCTAAAATGTCGGTATGGTTGCCAGCTCCAGGCTGGGAAA
>NW_015341344.1:0-211 GCF_001447785.1 Gekko japonicus
TTCACGTGGAGGAGTAGGGGAATCAAACCCCGGCCTCCAGACCAGAGTCGGCTGCTTTTAACCAGTACCCCACGCTGGCTCAGGGAGGGATAAGGAGTGGGAGAGCAAGAGACCCAGAGGCAGGGAAGACCTAGAAACTGAGCAAAGGGGTGGGGCAGACGTGTGGGGAGACAGGGGGAGTCTCCTCTCCCCTGCAAGTCCTGAGGGGTCC
>NW_015341345.1:0-211 GCF_001447785.1 Gekko japonicus
ATAAATAAATAAATAAATAAATAGTGTGGGGAGGGGGGTACAAAAGAAAGTGAGGTTGCCCCTGAAAGTCCTTGTAGGTTCCCCACCATGAAACTAGGCCTGACCTTGTGGCTGACACTGGGCAGAGATTGACCAGGGGGAGGCTGCCAGGGGCAGGGAAGGAGGGCAGAAGACAGGGGCAATTAAAGGCAGGCTGGTTGGTGAGTGGGAA
>NW_015341346.1:0-211 GCF_001447785.1 Gekko japonicus
ATCACCTACAAAGCCCTTAATGACCTTGGGCCCACATACATGCAGGACCACCTTTCTTGCTATGCTTCCATTGAGACACAATTGTTCATCTAATCAAAGTATTCTGGAGAAGACTCCAAGCTTCCTTGGGAACTAGCATTGAGGCACAGCTTGAGGAAAAGTTATGACTTCTAAAAGCATCAACTCCAAACACCCATGCACTCCCCTCAGG
>NW_015341347.1:0-211 GCF_001447785.1 Gekko japonicus
CAAGCCAAAAGCATGCAGTAAATAAAAAAGAACACACACACACCCCAAACTGACTGTAAACGGAAACAAAAAGGGGATTGTTTTGTGTCACCCATCAAGAAACAGAAAATGGACAGTACTTCTCCTAATGCTGTGAGAAGATGGCGAGGTTCATGTGTCAGATGAATGCTCTATCTCAGTGATGCCGAACCTATGGCACGGGTGCCAGAGG
>NW_015341348.1:0-211 GCF_001447785.1 Gekko japonicus
TATTGCTAGGTGGATTTTGTAACTGGTTGGATTTGTAACTGGATTTGTAACTGGTTGAAAGAGAGTACTCAAAAGTGCTTGTAAACGGTTCCTCATCCTCTAGGAGAAGAGTGACAAGTGAAGTGCTTCGGGGACTTGTCTTGGGCCCTGTGTTGCTAAAGATCTTTATAAATGACTTGTGTTGTTCTACATCTTTATAAACACCTTGGAT
>NW_015341349.1:0-211 GCF_001447785.1 Gekko japonicus
AATATAGCCAAGAGGCGCCTCTCCCTACAAGCCGGCCTCCTCTCTAGAATCTACGAAGATGATGTTACAGGCACA
Source organism: Gekko japonicus (assembly GCF_001447785.1). Classification (NCBI taxonomy): domain Eukaryota; kingdom Metazoa; phylum Chordata; class Lepidosauria; order Squamata; family Gekkonidae; genus Gekko; species Gekko japonicus. The sequence continues at coordinate 76 of NW_015341349.1, forward strand.
GGAACCGCTGGCATCTCTCATTTGAAAATCACACTTCCAAGCCATTTAGGACCCGTGCCAGAACTGCCTTCCGCATTCAGGCCTCCCGAGAATGTGGGTTATTCCAATGGAATGGAATATTAAAATGGCGAGAAAA
>NW_015341350.1:0-211 GCF_001447785.1 Gekko japonicus
TGACTCACAAAAGGTCATGCTGGAACATGCGTTTTTAGTTGGTGCTATTGAACCTCTCTCTCCCTGTTGGCTACAAGAGACTAACACGGCTTGTCCCTCTAGGACAATCCCACATTAAAATGGGGAATTTGATAAAGTACTTACAACTCCCAACCCAACCCGGGACTCGCACAGGGTGGAGTAGCATCCGATCAGCCCAATGACGAACATC
>NW_015341351.1:0-211 GCF_001447785.1 Gekko japonicus
TTGCTTGGGGGACCGAATTACTAGCAGGCACTAGGTGGGGTCAAGCATGGGCACATCTCGTGCCTGTCGTCACCTCCCAAACTGGGCCCAGGGGAGGCTGCAGAGTCTGTCTCAAACCAGAATGGAGAAGGGGGCAACCTCCCTTTCTTCTGCTGCTGATGCTCCTGGGGGTTCATCGCTTTGGAGCCGGTGGAGAGGGCTAGGGAGAAGG
>NW_015341352.1:0-211 GCF_001447785.1 Gekko japonicus
CAACTGAGATATTCCCGTACCCTCATGGGGGGGAGGCCTTTTCTGTGGTGGCCCCCTGCACCTGTAATGCTTTCCTTTGGGAGGTTCAATTGAGGAACCATTCACTTAAGCTTATTTTTTGTTTCTTTGCCATCAAGTCATAACTGACTTATGGCAATCCCTTGAGGTTGTCAGGGCAAGAGATGTTCATAGGGTTGCCAGGTCTGGGTTG
>NW_015341353.1:0-211 GCF_001447785.1 Gekko japonicus
TTTTTCAAAGCCAAGCTAGACCAGGAAGGAAAGTGTGAAGCATTTCTACTCCTGGCATCTGATGGTTGACTCACAGTGCAACTGTATGCAGAGTTACTCCCACCTAAGTCCATTGATTTTAATGGCTTAAACTGGAATGACTGTGCATGGGATTGCACTCTCAGTCACCCCTAGAGTGGGTTGCCCCTGAGCAGCAGCTCCTTTAACAGCT
>NW_015341354.1:0-211 GCF_001447785.1 Gekko japonicus
GCATATTAGGTGACACACCCCTAATGTTGTGTATGAAATGGAATGTGTGTTGTGGTCCCTGCCACACGGCAGAAAAAAGAATGGGCAAAGTGAGGCTAATCGGAGCCACACCAAAATAGAGACGCCGTGGCACGATCAGATGCCGGGGAGGAAGCCACGCTCGGGAGGGGGAGGCTGCCGATCTGCACATGTCTGAGCATGCACAGTTCGG
>NW_015341355.1:0-211 GCF_001447785.1 Gekko japonicus
TCTCTGCCACTGATCTAGCATGCCTGGTTGTTAGAACCTTGCTCAAAATGGGATCTAGCAACACGTGGCAAAGTCCTCAAACAAGGACCAGTTTCAGACAGAAAAAGTGCCCTTAAGACAAGACACAAACTTGTGTATGTGATCTCTTCCATAAAATTGCTGCTACTGACTTCCACAAAACCTTAAATAGGCTACTCTTGTTGCAAACTCT
>NW_015341356.1:0-211 GCF_001447785.1 Gekko japonicus
ACAGAGTTGGAAGGGACCTCCAGGGTTATTCTAGTCATAGAGTCCATTCTAGCCACAGAGTCCTCCCTCCAAAGCGGCCGCTTGAGGGAACCGATTGCTGTGATGGGGAGATCCGTGGCAATTCCGGGAGATTTCCAGGGCCTCCCTGGAGGCTGGCAACCTATAGAGCAGCTCTTTCACATCCGTTGCAGGAGGAGAAAGGCCTCCTAAA
>NW_015341357.1:0-211 GCF_001447785.1 Gekko japonicus
AAAAAAACTTGAACAACACTGGGGTAGGGCAGGGGTGGCTAAGACTTTAATTATATCCAGTAAGACCTTTCAGCTGGATTATTAGAAGTTATTTTTCTTGGCTCCTTGGGACACTCTAGAGACATTCTTTTCCATTGTTGCTTGATGTGTTACCATTTGGTACCACTGTGGGTTGAGTGGCTGTCAGACACGGAGTGACTGTCTTTTTTTT
>NW_015341358.1:0-211 GCF_001447785.1 Gekko japonicus
ATTAAGCAACTTGGGATCTGACTCAATAGGCAGGTTAATACGCCCAAGTAGGTTCACTGGACTTAGAATTCAGGCTTTTTAAAAGGTTCGCTACAAAAATTTGCTATTGTAAGGAGGCTGTACTTGCTTTCCTGAAAAGAAGCCTGATTGCTGGAAATATTTCATGAACAAGAATTGCTCTAAAGTATTCCTATGGAAATCTGTATTAAAA
>NW_015341359.1:0-211 GCF_001447785.1 Gekko japonicus
TCTTTTGATGATAAAATACAAAAAGTGATCGTATTTTCTAGCCATGGGATTCTACAGAATTTCCGTCCAGGTATGATGAGGTAGAAGAGGAGCTGGTCTTCAGACTCCGATAACACGTGACTGCTGGGGTAGGGGAGAAGTCAGGACCTCACCAAGCAAACCGCACAGTTCTAAGGGAACTTCCATAGGAATACCAGCTGTTGGGGGAGGG
>NW_015341360.1:0-211 GCF_001447785.1 Gekko japonicus
ACCTTTACCTCACCCAATTCTACCAAATGGCCTACAGGTAGCATATGTGCGATTAGTACAAACTGGCTGCGAAGGAAGCGTGAAACCCACCCACAAGGTTAAGCATGTGATGTCTTTAGTTTCTAAGTGACTATTCATCAGTTAGTGACAGTAGCCAACATACCTCTTGTTTCCTCTGCCCTGCTCCAGAGAGTTTTTGTTTGCTATCAAC
>NW_015341361.1:0-211 GCF_001447785.1 Gekko japonicus
AAATCATGGAGATTTGAGGGGTGGAGCCTCAATCCTAAATATGTAAGACAAGGCATTAATGTATATGAAGCAAGTGTGTATGTATCAAGTGAGTATGTATGTTCTGATTGCTCTTCTGGGTAGAGGGTTCTCTTAAGAGCTGCACTGAGTGAACATTTGAATACAAGGAACCCATTCCAAACAATGCTACTTTTAAGTCTAATTGACTGCA
>NW_015341362.1:0-211 GCF_001447785.1 Gekko japonicus
GCTGCAACCCCACTAAATGACCCAAGGGTTGAGGACCACACCAAAAAAGGACTGAAAGTGTGACCACAATGGCTGACAGGAATAAATCCCATAAATTAAAGCGATGTACAGTCACGCTTTCATACCTAGCTATGAACAACGTTCTCTTTTTATTATCTCCATCTCGGCTGTTGTTGAAGCTTGTCTCACATCCTTCCCCCGCCTTCTTTTT
>NW_015341363.1:0-211 GCF_001447785.1 Gekko japonicus
GTGAGCAGGCCCCAGCTGCTGGAGCATTCTCCACGGGTGGCCGCCTCTGGACCACTCGCCGGGTGCGTAGTTACCTGAAGGTTTCGGTGGGCGACGAAGTCCACTGTGGCACCTCCATGAGCGGGCGCTGGCCCCACATTTGGCCGCCCCCAGCATCCTCTTGGCTGCTCATTGGCCAGCTTGCCAGCCACCTGCAGGCATCCGCAGTTGA
>NW_015341364.1:0-211 GCF_001447785.1 Gekko japonicus
CACTCAACTGAGGAGCAAGCAAAGGGGCAGGCTTCCCCTTCCAGCTCCACGGCTGAGCAGGGAGCCGCAGCGATTGGCCCCAGCTGCAGCCTGGGCAGCCAATGGGGTGCCTGGGACCTCTGAGAAGGCAGGGTCTTCAGGTGGACCTGGAAGCCAAAGTTTTCACTCTGGTGCTTCCAATGGGCTGCTACTGGTGCCAACATTGTTAATT
>NW_015341365.1:0-211 GCF_001447785.1 Gekko japonicus
TGCCTTGAGTCCCAGTGAGAAAGACTATAAATAACATAAATAAGGAAATACATCTTAAGCACGTTTTGCAGGAAGTGGGCTCTGATATATGCCAATGCGCTTCCTCTCTGTGCATAGAGCCATACCTGTAAGGCTGCTTTCCTTACCTGGACTCTCACTGTGACTTAATTCAAGATGGATATCTGTGTTTGTCTGTCTGTAGCAGTAGAAA
>NW_015341366.1:0-211 GCF_001447785.1 Gekko japonicus
GCAATCTGAGTGGTCAGTCTTGACTTTGATAGACCAGTGCTTTGATCGCCTGAGGTAGCTTTCCTGTGTTTGTGTAGCTGCTGGTGCAATCCAGCATTTCTTGTTTTTGTGCTTTCAGTATTTTTATTCATCCTTAAATAGGTTGCTGGGATTGTGAACTGAGACAGATGTGATTTTGTACCTTTGGGTTCATATACAACTTTGGATCTTG
>NW_015341367.1:0-211 GCF_001447785.1 Gekko japonicus
TGTCTGTCATGAGTTGTGTTGTTTTTTATTTATAAAATGTGCATGTAAGGAAGCTATGTATAATTCTGCTATCATGAATAACCCTCCTCCTCTTAATTATAGTTATTCCTTCTGAAGGGATAATTACACCTAATACACAATTGTGCCTGATGAAGAAGAAAGGTTTTTACATCCCACTTTTTTCTACCTTGTTGTTGTTGTTGTTCAGTCG
>NW_015341368.1:0-211 GCF_001447785.1 Gekko japonicus
GCTGTAGGAACCTCGCCACACCAAGCGTGGTACCATAGCCGACCAAAAACTTAGTCTCAGGCCACCTCCACTTGATAAATTGGAAATCCGACTGAGATTGCAAAATCAAGGCTTTCCCTTTTATGAGACCCAGATCATTGCCTCCCAAATGGACGAGCAAAACATGAGGCAAGGGCCCAACTCTCCCTTCAAACAATAACTTCAGCAAACC
>NW_015341369.1:0-211 GCF_001447785.1 Gekko japonicus
CATAACAACTGAGTTCGACACCCCTGGTTATGAGCATTGGAGGTAACTGGTGATGCCTCTCTGTTCAAGCCGAGCACCTCCCCTGCGTGTATTAATACACATAACAGATCTGTAATGGAATCGAGTGCAGTCAGTATATCCTCTTTGAAAACGCTTTCCACAAGAGTGACCCAAAGGGCGGGGGCAGGGAAAGCTGCATGACTTTGAAACG
>NW_015341370.1:0-211 GCF_001447785.1 Gekko japonicus
GCACTCTTAACCACGACACCAAACTGGTGGCTGGCTCACAGAATAACAAAAGGGAATGCTTTCGCTCTGGGTAGTGAACGTATGCTTGGCCAGGACTGTTTAGCCTCACAGAACAACAATGTGCCATTTTGACATCTGGGCCTCAGCCAACTCATCTACAAATGGCATTTCCATCTTGGCCAGCAGTTTCTGCTGAGCTGAGACCATTTCC
>NW_015341371.1:0-211 GCF_001447785.1 Gekko japonicus
AGTCAGCTCAGCTGGAAACGATGCTCCGAAGCATGCTTGCAAATATCATTTCCTGTGGTGAAGCATGGGTTTGTAATTTCTTCTGTCGTTCCTTGGGAGGCAGAGGAAAGTACAAATACAACTCACCTCAACAGAAAATGATGCTCTTGAGCATACTTCATTTATTTATTGTATTTACTTCATCTGTATCCCACCTTCTCCCCAATGGGGA
>NW_015341372.1:0-211 GCF_001447785.1 Gekko japonicus
GTTAACCACTGCCTAGGAACACATCTGCACATCAGTTAAAAAATGCTCAAAAACAGTCCCAGCGCAGTCATGTATAACTTCACAGCAAGTTTACTGTTTTGGGCAGTATTTTAGCCATATGTGCATTTGTAAACACAGAGCACAAATGGAAGCAATTACAACATGCAGCAACCTGCGCAAAATCCAGTTTCAGAGTAAAATAAGTAGGACT
>NW_015341373.1:0-211 GCF_001447785.1 Gekko japonicus
CCCTATCCCCTCCATCCCCCACTGATGGCCAGGGAGGACTTGGCAACCCTAAAGTGATGACATATCAAGGAAATAAGGACAGGACAAGCGGGCATGGCGGCACCCAGAGAACCTGAAAAATAAGGCCGAGAAGTTGGGTGCAGAAGAGGATGGGAAGGCAGTGCTGGGATTTACCCAGAATCCCAGGTTTGAATTCTGGAAGAAGAGAATG
>NW_015341374.1:0-211 GCF_001447785.1 Gekko japonicus
TATTCTTCTGGATTGTCCATGTGTCAGTGATTTTAAATTACTCTTTTCAAAAAATTTGGAGTTTTCTTGTACCCTTACTGTAATGCATTTGACAAAAAATGATAAGCTATATGGAAATCCTGGTCTAATTGAAAGTTATACTCTGTGTGAATGGAAAACAAGCACTTCAAACAAAGTGAAGTCATAGAATCTTTCTCCCTAATTAACTAGT
>NW_015341375.1:0-211 GCF_001447785.1 Gekko japonicus
AAAAAAAAGTTTGAAACCACAAAATTGGGAGTAATGTGTTATAGAACATTCTAGAAAGTGGGGCAGCGAGATGAGCAAAACCCTGTATATGGCAGAGTTAAAGGTTCGATCTTATGATACAGGCCTCACATTCTGACTGAGTCATTTAAAGAAACAGTGGGTTTAGGTAAGACTGGACTAATTAGAAACTGGCTGGAAGATAAAAATAATA
>NW_015341376.1:0-211 GCF_001447785.1 Gekko japonicus
GGGGCTGTACTGAGAAGGAGGTAAACAGAAATTCCTCCTCTTCCTTCTGTCCTCAGGAGAGCTGCATCAGCAGAAGAGGTAAGAGGATGAAATTTCTTCCTTTTTCTTCTCCTCAGTAGCCACAAAGCATTGAGGTGGTTTATTTACATGGGTCCTACAATCCTGGAAATTAACTTTCCTGCCATTGGAAGGAAATGCTATGTGGAGCAGG
>NW_015341377.1:0-211 GCF_001447785.1 Gekko japonicus
GGCAAGCCTAGTGTTTGGAGAATGTGACATGCATGGCTATATAACATGTGAAAAGGGCAATGCATGGATTTCCCATGTGGGTACACCTTCCATTCAAACAGACCAGAACCCTACCTTTTCATGTGTTCTGTGACCATGTATATCAGGTGCATCACAGAGACCCAGTCACTTCCTATATGGGCACCTGGTGGGCTCCCAGACTGCATGAACA
>NW_015341378.1:0-211 GCF_001447785.1 Gekko japonicus
ACAACTGATCTCCAGGCTACAGAGATCATGGCTGCTATGGAGAGTGGACTTTGTGGCATCCCACCCCTGCTGTGGTCCCCAAATCCCGCTCTCCCTAGGCTCTGTCCCCAATCATCAGGAATCACACAATCCAGAGTTGGCAACCCTTTAAGTCTGACAATTTATAATGATTTCTGACCCATCCACTGATCCTAGAATACAAATATATTAT
>NW_015341379.1:0-211 GCF_001447785.1 Gekko japonicus
TGCCCACGATGACCGTAAGAACAGCAGATTAGAAAACTGTGAGGGCAGAGCAACAGCAGCTAGTCAGGCAGCCGCCATGCGGAATGCCACCTACAGCCCAGGCACAAAAACCACGTTCATTCTGGATTGCAGGCACCTGGAGGTGTTCCACTGGAGAGAAAACAGGTGTTGCATGCAGGGTAAGGACAATTCCTGAGCCCATTTTTTTTTT
>NW_015341380.1:0-211 GCF_001447785.1 Gekko japonicus
ACGTAGTCTAAAAAGCCCAAGAGAATTGAGCAATAACCAATGTGTGCACTTAGCTGAAAATCAAGTTGCATGAATAATTTTAGCAAAGTTTCTGTTTGTGAAACATCAGTTTTCTTTCATGGATTGTCAATAGAAGTGTCGATATTAGTGACACCCTAGTGTAAGGCACTCCATATGGGTTTACCTTAGAAACTCCAGTTGGTACAGAATG
>NW_015341381.1:0-211 GCF_001447785.1 Gekko japonicus
ATAGCTTGTGTATTTTTCAGTGTGTCTTGTGCATGTGTTTTTCTCTTTAAATTCTTTTCCAATAAAAAAATCTTTCTGGTTGAATTTCAGCTTGATTTATTTTTTGAGCGTTTTCCCTAGGGACCAATCCCAGTAGACATAGGTGAAGATCTTAGTTGCCCCCTTTTGCACTGTCTCAGTTGCGAATTCCCCCAATCAAAAATAGGAGGCA
>NW_015341382.1:0-211 GCF_001447785.1 Gekko japonicus
AAAATCACACCAAGGGTCCATTCAGCATGCCATTAAAAGCCAATGTGGTATAGTATGTAAAGGGAATAGGGCTGGAGTAAATAAAATGGGGAGTAGGGTCGCCCGGTTACTCCAGGCAGCCTGCAGGGGATGGGGGATGGGCTTACTAGGAGCAGAGTGTCTCACCTGATTTTTCAACAACGTGCCCACATTACTTCCAATATGACCCAGA
>NW_015341383.1:0-211 GCF_001447785.1 Gekko japonicus
CTTCTGGATGAAGTCTTTTTCTCAGAGAAAATCTACAAGCTCAATGAGTAAGTCTGGGCCCTTGCAGTCGCTGTTTAAATGTGTGTGGCAAAGCCTGATTAATGGTGTTGCTTCAGCCACAGTCACAGAATTTCTTGAACCTCACTGAGATTAAGCAATTTGAATGCAGGTTGTTTTTTTTCCTGCCCTTGTTCAGATTTTGCTGTGTGTC
>NW_015341384.1:0-211 GCF_001447785.1 Gekko japonicus
TCCTGGCAAAAGGTTGGTGGTTTGCAGGCTGCTGCTGCTTGGGCTGCCAGAGGATTCAGATGCCTCTCTGGTGAGACCCTGGCACCTGCAGGTGTCAGTTGCTCTCCTGTTCACTAGACTATCTGGTGGTTGTTACTGGCAATCCTTCCTCTTCCCTAGGTATATTCCTGGGAAACAGCTGTCTGCATTTGAACTCAAGGGATTTGAATTG
>NW_015341385.1:0-211 GCF_001447785.1 Gekko japonicus
GCAACCCCTCATGGGGTTTGCAAGGCAAGGGATGAGCAGAGGTGGTTTCCCATGACCTTCCTTTGCAGAGCAACTTTAGTCTTCCTTGGTGCTCTCCCCTCCTTGGTGCTCTCCCCCTCCCCCAGCTGACCCTCCTCAGCTTCCAAGCTTTGGCAAGCTCAGACTCATCCGGGCTGTTCAGGCTGCTAATGATTCAGTGAAGTTTTCCCTT
>NW_015341386.1:0-211 GCF_001447785.1 Gekko japonicus
ACTCAACTCTCCAAACCAGTAGCCATGGTGGTACCTGCTCCAAAGTTGATTTCCATGACATGTCTCTGATTACTGAAACTGACTAGAGCTTTTAAAAGGAGGAAAGTAATTTACAAAACAATACCCTTGACCTGACTGGCTCATTCAGTTTGACCAGGAACTTTCAAGTCAGAAAAGAGTATCCCTCCTGGGGCAGGGCATTCATAATGTA
>NW_015341387.1:0-211 GCF_001447785.1 Gekko japonicus
GACACATGTGCAGAAAGGGAAAAAATGTACTTAGTGTAGTTCTGGTCGAGCAAGCAGTAGAACAACAGCCGATATGGCTTCAATATACTTTTTAACAAAACAACAGTGCTCATGCAGAGCAATGGAATAATCAGCAGATGGTTCATGTGATTTCATGTAATCTGGTTTTTAAACTATATCCAAATTAGGGTTGCCAAGTCCCTATCTGCTG
>NW_015341388.1:0-211 GCF_001447785.1 Gekko japonicus
GTGATGCTGAGGAATGCAGGTAAGGGATGAAGCAAATGGTCCTTTATCTTCCTTGAGTCATAGCGCAGCATCTGTCTGTAACGTTTTTATCCTGCCCTTTCTCCGAGAAGGTGTGGAGAGAAAATGACTGGCTCTTGGTCCCCCAAAGAACTTCCTGAATAAATTGGAGTTTAAATCCAGGTCTTCAGATTCCTGGTCTGATGCTCTAAGT
>NW_015341389.1:0-211 GCF_001447785.1 Gekko japonicus
CACCCAAATACCAGAGTGTCCCTGTGCGACATGCATGACACGATGACGTCACTCCCGGGTGATGTCATCACATCACGGCCATCACATGATGTCCCCACCCACACCCAGAATGCCCCCCAATCCCCCCATCAGTGTGACAAAGGAGACCTGGCAACCCACAGGACATCACGTTCCTTGTGAAGTGTATGCTTGCTCTCCACTTATCAATTTG
>NW_015341390.1:0-211 GCF_001447785.1 Gekko japonicus
AAAATGAAGATTCGCTGACATTTCACCGATGAAAATGATCACACGTGCAAGGGGAGAGCCGCCAACCCTGCCCGCACACCGAGCCCAGATACAGGGCTCCAATGGTGTCAGAAGTGACTACACGACCAAATTAGAAAGTATTTCCCACAGCGTCTATACCACGACCCCAGGGGTATCTCATCCCCTCATATTTACCATTAATTTGTAGAGC
>NW_015341391.1:0-211 GCF_001447785.1 Gekko japonicus
CGCCTAGTGAGTGAGCCGGCCCTGCAAGTTTCTGCACTTTAACCTGAGACAAAATTGGTGTGTTTGGCAAGGGCACTACCAGGAGTGCTTCAAGGGCTTTAGGTAATAACTCCCTTAACAGCAATGGAATATCAGACTATCACTGTGAAACACTGCCTGCCTACAGAGCAGAGATTTGCAAACGATGCCACTCTCAGAGTCGAAAACCATT
>NW_015341392.1:0-211 GCF_001447785.1 Gekko japonicus
ATAACCTAGAAACTGTAACCAAACATAAACCAAAAGTACATTGCTTCATATGACGTGTTCCCACTAAACCAAGTGCCTTATAAGTTTAAGGTAAGAACATCTTTAATTCATCAATAGACCCTGTTTAGATTTTTCCAAAAATATAGACCATTTCTCTAGAGGGCTATATAATTCTCTTTCGCATCGTGTTGTATCATAGTATATTGTGCAT
>NW_015341393.1:0-211 GCF_001447785.1 Gekko japonicus
CAGTGAGCCAAAGCAAAATTTCAGTCAGGTGTGTCAGTGCTACGGGGCGGCATACACACAGCTGGTGTGGGAATTCCATTTGACAGAGGGAATGGGGAAAGGGATGCCTAGACTGAATCTGTCATGCCAGTCTTTCCCCTCCACTAGCGATCTGTGCAATCACAACTTAAGACCAGTTGCTGCTAGGGTTGCAACCTCCAGGTGGGGCCTG
>NW_015341394.1:0-211 GCF_001447785.1 Gekko japonicus
CACCTAATAGAAACTACAGATCTTAACAAAGCAATTATATCCCCAATTACGGACTTTGAAAAATTAATGCTTACTAAACCCAAAAAACAAGACCTGATATCTAAAATATACAAAATCCTATTCTGTAAGCTTAATAACAAACCAATGAGCTACCAAAAGGCTTGGCATCTAGATTTTCATACCTCTTTGTCAGACGAACAATGGTCTCTTA
>NW_015341395.1:0-211 GCF_001447785.1 Gekko japonicus
ACAAGCTGCAAGCTACAAACACATCCAAAACGTATATCACATAAAGGCTTTGGGACTCCTAATCATGAATGCAATCCTGGGAAATGTTGCTTTCCAAATTGATAAACTCTATCTGAAATTCCACTGTACTCACTGACAAGGGTAGGGAGGAGGTGGAAACGTTAACAGCAAATAGAACACTGTTTTCCCCTCCCTCTCAATAGTTCATCAA
>NW_015341396.1:0-211 GCF_001447785.1 Gekko japonicus
GTTAATATTTCCCTTGCTTTTTGAATCTACGAGCTTTTTAAATTCCCTAGCTTTTAAAATATGTTGTCCTGGATAGGTTTGCCAACTTGAGTTGGGTGCGTGTGTGGATCTTCTATCGTTCCTGTGTCATGCATAAATCCAAGCTTTTCTTGGAGAGGGGCTAGAGCCAGGGAGAAGTTTTCACCGGCTAAATTTCTGGAAGTCCAGCAGT
>NW_015341397.1:0-211 GCF_001447785.1 Gekko japonicus
TTGGTTCATTCTGGGCAACTGACGGGTGACCGTCCTGCCATCCACGGCTTGTTCCAACAACATACCATTCGTTCAAAACCACGTCCCGCCATCGGTTGCCTACTAAAAGTTTATGGGAACGACCCCGATGGAATGCCAGTTGTTTACTCCAAGAACATGTTCCTCTTCGGGAGCCATAGAATGTACACGGAAGCCCTCAAAATAAACCTCC
>NW_015341398.1:0-211 GCF_001447785.1 Gekko japonicus
GTTATTTGATTGGTTGTGTTGTGATGACTTCACTGCAAGGCCTGGTGGGGCTATAAATGGGGCAGCCTCGCAAGATGCTGGCATTTGCTGACAACTCCCGATGGATTACTGATAAATTTTGTATTTTGTAAAACTTCCTTTACAGTAAGTAAAATAAAATTGATTGTTATTGCAAAATGTTATTTATGCAAACATTATGCACCTGCAGGCT
>NW_015341399.1:0-211 GCF_001447785.1 Gekko japonicus
GGTGCCGATAAGACGGTGAAGGGGCCGGACGGACTAACTGCCTTGGAAGCCACCGACAACCAGGCGATCAAGGCTCTTCTCCAGTGATGGACGGGCGGACTGGGCTCTCACGTCTCTCCTGTGGCCTCACACTGCTGCCTGTCTGTCACTCTTTGTATCTTCCAGCTTCTTCCACTACAGATGGGGTGGGGAGGGAGGGAGGGAGGGAAAA
>NW_015341400.1:0-211 GCF_001447785.1 Gekko japonicus
GCAGGTATACTTGTATCCCAGGGTACACGTGCTCCGTTCCTGTAGCATGACAGGCCAGGCGAGAGCCCAACCCACCCACCTACGGACACTTCCCCAAACCTTCTGCACAGGAGCAGAAAGGGCTCCCTCAAGGGTCTAGTGAAGCACACCCCAATCCTGTGACCCCATAATCACAACACAAAGAAGCTGCCCTGACAGTTTGGCGTCGTGG
>NW_015341401.1:0-211 GCF_001447785.1 Gekko japonicus
TCTTAGTCCATATCAACAGATGCATAGCATCTAGGACAAGATATGTGATGCTACCACGGTACACTGCATTGTATCATGTCCATTTGCAGTATCATGTCCAGTTCTGAAGGCCTTTTTATAGGAAAGACATAGAAACTTTAGAGCAGGTGCAGATGAGAGTGACAAGGATGATAAGGGGTTTGGAGACTTAAGCCTTACAAAGAAAGACTGT
>NW_015341402.1:0-211 GCF_001447785.1 Gekko japonicus
TCGACCAAAAAGAAACCTTAATGGTTTTTATTGGTTCCCCGAATGGGCAATTCGCCTGTAGGATCCGTGCGCTTGGCTAACGGTGTGTGAGAAACCACAGAACGTGCAGAGAGGGAGGGAGGGAGGAAGAGATGAGAAGGGCTACATGAAATCGGCAGATGCAGGAGGAATATACAGCCTTGGGATTTGGGGGAAATCTGCTGTCACGTAG
>NW_015341403.1:0-211 GCF_001447785.1 Gekko japonicus
GTGCCACTGGACTCAGACTTTGTTCTTGTCACAGACACTATTCCCAAGCGCCGCCCCCCCACCCTGGTCAACAGTGACCCTACACTTAGAGCATTGCTCTGAAAGTCAGCTCTTTAGAGATGGGGTGTTCTAGTTAAAAGAAGACCCAGATTCAAATCCTCCCCAACCAGAAAGCCTGCTGGGTGTCCTTGGGCCAGGCACACACCTTAAC
>NW_015341404.1:0-211 GCF_001447785.1 Gekko japonicus
AATTTTTAATCTCTGGTTGGTGTTCTGCACTAAGAGTTTAGTTTGTTCTAACTGAGCCCTGATTTTAACAAGTTCTCTCTGTAATTCTTCCTTATCTCTAATTTTGGTTGCTACTATTGCTTGAAGTTCCTGATTCTTCCTAGTAAGCTCTGTTATTTTCTCTAAGAGGGGAAAACTTTTTACCCAAGTGGGGAAACTGCTGCTTTCCCCT
>NW_015341405.1:0-211 GCF_001447785.1 Gekko japonicus
TTTTTTCTCAGTGGGAAGGATGATGTTCACAGATCCCTTTCCCTTCAGAGAACTCTGACTGCTTCACATACCCTTCCTGTTAGCAACATGCGCCATTCTTTCATTTTGCTTATCCTGGGATATCCTTGTGGACTTGCAAGGAAAGAGGTGGAGAGGATCTTGAAGGCCAGGGGCTCTAACTTGTAGGTTTGGGGTGCCTTTTCAGGGTCCC
>NW_015341406.1:0-211 GCF_001447785.1 Gekko japonicus
TCGAGTTTACTGAGGACACAGGAGAGTGGAGGATGCAACATCTCCCGAATCCTCGCCTAACCGCTAAACCACACTGGTTCTCCTAAGGGAAATAAGCCATTCCCAGATGAGACTGAATGTGATTCCTCTCTTTTCGTTATCGGGGGAATGTGGTGATGCATTTAGATGGCAGAGCTGCTGCGTCCCCAGAAGTTCTCAATCATCCGAACAG
>NW_015341407.1:0-211 GCF_001447785.1 Gekko japonicus
GAATCCAGGTGCAGACTGTAGCTCTGGTCTTGATCTTGGCGTTGCATGCTGTTTCAAATGATACATCCAAAACAGCCCAATTCGGGCAACTTTTCCAGGAACAGACATAGAAACATGAGCTCATTGGCACCACGCTTTGTGGATGTCATAGTATCTTTACCTGTCTTCTGCGCTCATGGAGCAGTTGGTCTACTGTAGCCACTGTAGTGGG
>NW_015341408.1:0-211 GCF_001447785.1 Gekko japonicus
CAACCTACACCACTGCTTAGTTCTAAAATATATATATGGAAAGGGTCCTATGAACATCAAGAGTATACCATTCCTTCTCTTTTTGGTGCAACAAATTAGGACAAAAGGTAGGGAAGCAGATCTCAGATCTGTAGAACATGGAATAAACCTTGGTCAAGAAGGTCAGTTTACTGGCTTGCAGATTCTGAGTATCAGGTGCCAGAAGTCAGGC
>NW_015341409.1:0-211 GCF_001447785.1 Gekko japonicus
ATAGAGGCTGAGGCCTTCCCCTGAGGTTGGGGTGGCTACTACAACAGAGAATACAGGTGAACAGGCAACGAGCCATCTTACCCATTTGCTATCATGGCAGAGCTTAGCAGGAGAGAAAGGCAGTCCTGCAGCCATGAGGGTCCAAGGTAGGGTTGCCAGGTGCAGCTGGTGGGGGATTGGGAGGGATTTACCGGGAGCAGGAGGGAGGCCC
>NW_015341410.1:0-211 GCF_001447785.1 Gekko japonicus
ATGGTTGAAAGCGATTTAAGCAGGTCATCTTTTAAATCGCATAAGTCTTTTTTCGTAATTGGTGAGTTCGGCTCCGGCGATCTGTCCCGGGGTTCTCCCGCTTTTTCGGCCGCCATGTTTTCGCGGTCTCGTTCTTGAGTAACGGCCGAGGCAGTTGCAGCGTCCCTGGTGAAGTACGCTCGTACTGATTTGTTTTGAGTTGAGTTTTTCG
>NW_015341411.1:0-211 GCF_001447785.1 Gekko japonicus
GGGCCTGGGAATGGCTGGTTGGTCGCAGTTATCCCTGCTGTAGGTTACAGAAAATTGTGAAGATTTCATGCCAGATCTTTTCTTCCTTCATCCCTCTCCCCCCCCATGTTAAGATACCCACAATGTGCAATACATGATGAGGATTCGCATCCAGTACGAGAAGGTTTGCCAGGAATGTTTGTCGTACGTGCAGGAGTGCAAGGTAGGTGGG
>NW_015341412.1:0-211 GCF_001447785.1 Gekko japonicus
AATTCTGACATTCCCTATTATGGGGAAAGGCCGCACATTGTCTAGGCTGCTATGGAATTCCCCCCCCCCTCGGTATTTTGCACTGAGCGATGCTTCGATTCTCACCAAGAACGGTAGAATGTGCATGTTTTACTATCCTCATCTTCACTCAGACACTCCAGATGTTCATATTGGTGATTTGCTGACAATTTAAAGCGGAAGTATTTCAAGT
>NW_015341413.1:0-211 GCF_001447785.1 Gekko japonicus
TGGGAAAAGTCTTCATCTGTCTAACATTTATCTGAGAGGTGTCGAGAAGCTCTGAATTTAAAACCGTTGAGGTCAACAGGCACTGGTGACTGTCTGCTTCCTCAGATCCAGCAGGTAGCGAAACAGCCTAGCAATGGAGGTGTGTAACCATTCAGAAAGACCGTTTCCTTATGGTGGACTCACTTTGGACCTGAAATGAGCTTCTTAAAAA
>NW_015341414.1:0-211 GCF_001447785.1 Gekko japonicus
AAACTGCAGCTGGTGCAGAATGCAGTGGATAGATTAATAACTGAGACCCAGAGGTCTGAACATATAAGACTAGTTCTAGCCTGCTTGCATTGACTGCCTGTATGTTTCCTGTCCCAATACAAGGTGCTGGTCATAACCTATAAAGTCCTACACAGCTTAGGACCAAAATACCTGTCAGAGTGCCACTCCCAACCAATGTTCCCTCTAAGCT
>NW_015341415.1:0-211 GCF_001447785.1 Gekko japonicus
GCTACCCCATCTTGACCTGTGAAGCAAGTTAGGCTGAAAAAGAGAGCGACTGGCCCAAAGCCACCCAGCGTGCTTTCCAGGGCAGAGCAGGCATACCGACCTTACTTACCTATCTGCTTACTTCATCTGGGCCCTGCCTTCCTATCCAATGAGGACCCACAGTGGCCTACACCACTCTCCTTTCCTCTCCTCCATTTTAGACTCCAAACAA
>NW_015341416.1:0-211 GCF_001447785.1 Gekko japonicus
TGCAGGAAATGACCCCTGCTATCATCCTTCTCATAACAACTCTGTGAATGCTTATCTTGCAAAGCATGAAGGCTAGAAACGGCATTTACACACACAATATAAAGGGAGCAGTCCATTTGTCTTAAATACAAGTTTTACAGGAGGTCACCTCTCCTCTTATTATTTATTCAACTGTTATCCTTACCTTCCTCATAAGAACATAAGAGAAGCC
>NW_015341417.1:0-211 GCF_001447785.1 Gekko japonicus
CAGGCTTGGTGTGAATGACACCAGAAGTCATCATCATTCAAGTGTAAATCTCAGTAGAAGGAGGAAAGGATGGAGTTGAGGTGAAAGGGCAGGTGTGAGTCTCATCACAAATCAACACAATTAACAGGTACACATACTGGATGGTGAGAGGTTTGAACAGATAGCTTAAGGGAGAGTAGACTGAGCACTGCAGACTGTGACTGCAGCCATG
>NW_015341418.1:0-211 GCF_001447785.1 Gekko japonicus
ATGTGACACCTAGGAGAGGACAGAGATGTGGGGATGCCAGTGCGATATTGCATCTCGCCTGGGACTAATAGGAAGAGAAGGACTGACCTAAGTGGGGGGATAGGCAAATGGAGGACATAAGTTCTCTTGACTGATTCCAGTTGGTGATAACTTACACGAAGGTACTCCCATCTTGATGGCCGCCATTACCATGTGAAGCTAACAGCCTGGA
>NW_015341419.1:0-211 GCF_001447785.1 Gekko japonicus
TCCTGCAGGAAATGAGCCCTGCTTCCAGTTAAAAAAAAAACGGAAATGGCAGAGGGCAGTTCTAGGAGCTACTGAAACCTCTGTGATTCTTAGAGCTACCCTATGTAATTTCCGGATTATGATTGAAAATGATGAAGCGCAACAGGTTTTTATCCCTCCCAGCACCACGCAGAACAATGGCGGGCAACAGGAGCTTGGGGCAGGGGATTCC
>NW_015341420.1:0-211 GCF_001447785.1 Gekko japonicus
AAGGTGCCACTGGATTTCTGTTTTGTTTTACACCAGAGAACAGCCTCTCAGTCTTTCTCTTCTGCCACAGGGCCGAATTAAGTCAATAATGACTGATTATGTGATTTCATGGCATTTATGGATTTACCATACATCACCCACATTTTATATCAAAATCTAGATCACGTCTAATGGGATAAAAACAGCCCACCAGTTAAGATCTGCCTCCCAA
>NW_015341421.1:0-211 GCF_001447785.1 Gekko japonicus
AACACTGTGTGTTGTGCTGTGTGTGAATTCTTTGCTGTGTATTGTAATTGAAACAGTGCCCCCCCCGCCCCGGCACACTATTGTGGGCGCTGGCTGACCATCTCTTTGCTAGGCTGATGGCAGGTGTTTTTTATTCCAATATGATTTTTTATTCCAATATGATTTTTATTTTGTTTTAGATAATTCATATAACACAATTCCAATATGAATG
>NW_015341422.1:0-211 GCF_001447785.1 Gekko japonicus
GACTGATGTAAAGGTCCTCTATGAAATCCCTGCAGCCATTCCACTTTGACCTTTGAACTGGTTCACGGCACTCGCCAGAAAGAGGTCATAACGACAATTGTAGACACTCCACTTGAGCCTAAATGGGAAAACCTCTGGATTCTGAAACATCTCCTTCTTCTCATACCTAAAGAGAAACCCTGTTAATGGATCATTCATCCAAACCAGCATT
>NW_015341423.1:0-211 GCF_001447785.1 Gekko japonicus
TTAATTATACCAAAATCAACTCTTTTAAAACAGGTAACTTCCCCCCTCCTAAAATCACTTAGAAATTTATAATAATTAATAAACTATTTACAATGATTAATAAAATCTGAATTAATCAAGATCGATTGAAAAACAAAAGAAGAGACCGTTAAGTTAAACCCCTCTACCCTTAGTGAGTATATATTTTCAAGTAACACTTTATAATGAAGTT
>NW_015341424.1:0-211 GCF_001447785.1 Gekko japonicus
CTGTTTCAGGCCTGGGAAATGATGTGTGTGGTGGGAGAGTGTAGTCCCTTCTTCATGAATGGCAGTGTCACAATCCAAGATGGGCACATGGATATTCAGGAAAACCCATCACGCACATGTGGCTGTTCAGGGTGGTCACCCTAGAATCATAGACTCATAGAATCACAGAGGGTCAGCCTAGGGTATCCCTGATGAGTGTTTGTCCAGCCAC
>NW_015341425.1:0-211 GCF_001447785.1 Gekko japonicus
CACTCTTCACCACCACACCACACTGGCTGTCAAGCTGAGGAGGCCAAGGGATAGATGCCCAGTGGCAAGGTGGCCCCGGGTCTTGTCTTCAGGATTCAAGGTGGCTTGCCTGTTCTCTGCCAGTGTGTTCAGCGGCGCTGGGGCGGGGTGTGTGTGTGTGTGGGTCACACAATAGCATCTCTCTTCTTTACTAGAGAGCCAGTCTGGTGTA
>NW_015341426.1:0-211 GCF_001447785.1 Gekko japonicus
CAACCATATGTTTCCCTTGTAATGCTAAAATTAAGATTGAATTTGCATGTAACAGGTATGTTCCTTAATTGACTGTGTCATAAAAACACTATAAACTGTGGGATGAAAAGTTCAAGACTCACCAAATCAGATTAGATGGTCACAAGCAGGGAACACACAAGGACTTGCAGAGGAGATCTTATTTCCCCTCCTGAACTATTTTCTCTTTCCC
>NW_015341427.1:0-211 GCF_001447785.1 Gekko japonicus
GACAAGTCTATTTTCTTCTGAGACCATGTCCCAAGAGCCTGCAGTCAAGGCAATAACTTACTGGCAGTCCTAGAACCCTCAACTGCTGGGTCCATGTGCCAAGACCCAGCAGATGTTCTAGAGAAGCAGTGACAACAGTCCCCCAGCTGGGCCAGGCTGGGATTGCCACCACCTGGCAGGAGCAGTGGAGACAGTGGGCCTGTTCAGAAGT
>NW_015341428.1:0-211 GCF_001447785.1 Gekko japonicus
CATGATACAATGGGGTCGAATGCATGCGAGAGCGTTACAGATGTTCTTACGACCACATCAACTGAGCATTATACAAAAGAAGGTGCTCAATCTTCAGGTACCCTTCAAGGTCAAGCAAAGCCTGCGTTGGTGGACAGACTGCAACAACCTGACGGCCGGGAAGATGTATTACATACCCCAATTCTTGGAACTTTTCTCCGATGCCAGCCTT
>NW_015341429.1:0-211 GCF_001447785.1 Gekko japonicus
TAAATAATTAGGTTTTAATAAAAAGATAACCGGTAGGCAAGATTCTCTAGTAATATCTTTACTTGCATGCTGTACTGAAAACGAACCATTTTTTAAAAAGTTGTTGAGGGGCATCTCTTGTTGGGAGATTAATGATCGGATATAGGAAAGCTAATTAGAAACGTAGAGCTTCTTAAGTGGACGCCTATATATGAATCAGCCCAGACAAGGG
>NW_015341430.1:0-211 GCF_001447785.1 Gekko japonicus
GAGGCACAGTTAGGTCATCTGGTCAGTGATTAGCTCATTCATTAGGTAATTTCTGAGGGCCCTGACTGGTGCAAAGACCTAGCAACACTTGGGGCCTTTAGCAATAAAGGAATCAAATCTATTATTGTATTTATTGTATTGTATTATAATTTGTTGTAAACTGCCCTGAGCCTGCACATGTCGGGAGGGTGGAATATAAATCAAATAAATA
>NW_015341431.1:0-211 GCF_001447785.1 Gekko japonicus
CGGAACTGCGAAAGGTCCCACAGGGCCCTAATGTCTTCCCTACAAGCGCTCAATTGGAGTCCCGTGGCATGTTAGAGCGCAATAAGCTTTTGGTGGTACGAGCATGGGGCTCCCTTTGTCAGATACGAGTGGGAATGGAGAACCCTGAGCCCTTAGATCCCGGTCGGAAGGTGAGAGGGTTTGTTGCCAATAGGGCTGCCAAATGCCCCCG
>NW_015341432.1:0-211 GCF_001447785.1 Gekko japonicus
CTTTGCATATTTAAACTCTGCCAACAATCAGAACATGCATCCAGTACATCCAGTCAGTTTAACGGGATGCAGATGGACCCATTTTCATCAAGACTGGATTGTAAGGAGCTTTAAAAATGTTGATGAAGTACCAACTTATGTCTTGACATATAGATCAGATTCATTAACTGTTATGTGAACATATCACCAGTTCAATCCACAATATCTTTTT
>NW_015341433.1:0-211 GCF_001447785.1 Gekko japonicus
TTCATACATCATAAGATTGCCGGGGCGGGTTAAGTGAAGGATCCCGTGGTGCTGCCGTGCCTGCTAAAAGGAATTCTGTAGATGGTCTGAAAGAATAAATATCCACCATGGCCTTCGTCCGCAGGGCTGCGGATGTTCTGAAATGTACTCTTTATTTTAAAATGTCCTATCCCTCCTCACAGTCATAGGATTTTCAGGTGACTTCCAATAA
>NW_015341434.1:0-211 GCF_001447785.1 Gekko japonicus
ATACTTATAAAAATCTCACAGTGATGCTATAGAGATCCTGAGCCACTGCCTGACCATTTACTTAAATGGCTACGGTGAACAAGTAGCAACTGAATCCTGTTAAGTCAGAGGTGATGCTAATGGGTCCCTTGACTCAGCAGATCTGTCTGCATGGATCCATTCCATGGTAACCTTGAGACTACACTGTTGTAAAGCACTTTCCACCCATTCA
>NW_015341435.1:0-211 GCF_001447785.1 Gekko japonicus
ACAGCAGAACAAAATACCCTCACCCCATCTCACCCTATATTGGACATCCACACTGCCTCAGTGCTATCCCATATTCACTTTCTGCCTTGGCTGCTGTTCTGGGTCATTTTTCTTCTTTATCTTGACTGAATCCAGATTCTTACAAAGGATGTGAGTACCAGACTTAGGGGAGGGGCCGTGGCTGGTAGAGCATCTGCTTGGCATGCGGAGG
>NW_015341436.1:0-211 GCF_001447785.1 Gekko japonicus
TTTCTTTTTTAACCTTTGGAAGTTTGAACTGAGCAGAACCTTCACCTTGAGCTTTGAAACGTTTCTCTCTGTGGGCAGAGAACAGGCGGCAGTGGGGGGGAGTCAATGCCATCTTTTTCCAGCCTCACCTCGGCCACCTGTTTTTTGAAATGCTAATAGTGAAGCTAGAGACAATGGGATGATCCAGTTTCCCCACCGCCAGCTAGACAGG
>NW_015341437.1:0-211 GCF_001447785.1 Gekko japonicus
TCTGATTGCCAATATGTATATTTCTTCTGCATTTCATCTTGTTATATCCCACCTATAGAGGAATGCTTACCCAACTACAGGCACAGAATAAGTTCCACTTAATGTAGCAGCTTGGTAAGCTAACATATGCAGAGAAAAGACTGTGTACAGCCACATACCATAACAAGGAAGCTTTCTGTCCCTTTGGGCACTTGCGCCTCAACGGGCAGTC
>NW_015341438.1:0-211 GCF_001447785.1 Gekko japonicus
GGATCTGCTTTGTGGTGTTTTGTGTACCCTAAACTCAGGATTAGATTCTATCTCAGAGGGGTTAGAACTCTGAGGACCTCTTTCGTTCATCTGGAGAAGTTCTGCTGAGTATATATAATCTCTCCCTCTTTTCTTCACCAGGGCAGTACATGAAAAATACACAATTTAAGTGGTGTGCAAATCTGTTTAAAGCTCTTATTTCTTCCCCTCC
>NW_015341439.1:0-211 GCF_001447785.1 Gekko japonicus
TGGCATTGGTACGTTCTGTCTGGCTATCTGACTGGGGACGATGGGCTGAAGACAGGTGAACCTGGGTGCTGAGGAACGCTTGCAGTGCTGGCCAGAATCGCAAGGTGAATTGGATTCTGTGGTCTGAAACCAGGTGTCTGGGGATTCTGTGCATCTGGAATACATGCTGCAGGTAGAGCTGAGCTGTTTCCCTGGCCAAAGGCAGGGCTGG
>NW_015341440.1:0-211 GCF_001447785.1 Gekko japonicus
GCTCAGTTGTTTTATGCTGCTTTTATGCCCATGGTTTATTTTTAATACTGATCTTTTATGTTGGTGGTTTTATGTTATTTATCAGTTTTACTTGTGAACTGCCTTGAGCAGATCTCTGGAGAAGTGCCATATAAATCCCTGAAATAAATTAAACATGCAGTGTAGTCACCACAATTGCATCTAAAAAATCTCACTAGTGATCAGGCTAACA
>NW_015341441.1:0-211 GCF_001447785.1 Gekko japonicus
AAGGCCCTGACTCATGGGAGAACAGCCAGCTCCAGCGTGGAGGCCAGCAACTGGTCTAGCCCTTGAATCAGGGGACTACTTTGCCCCAGGCTGCCCATATCAGTACACAGCATGTTGGTGGTATCTTGGAAGGTCTTGAGGACACACACCATTTTCAAGAGGGTCAGCCAGTCATTGAAGCGGATGCTGAGCTCCTCTTCCACATGCAGGA
>NW_015341442.1:0-211 GCF_001447785.1 Gekko japonicus
GTCCACACACTACACCAAACTGCCTCTCAGAAAGCTTGAATCCGGAAACTCTTCTTGGTCTCTAAGATGCTACCAGATTCAAACCTAACTGGTCTGAACATGGCTGACGATTGGAGGGCCGTGCCAGAGCGGTGACTCATGCAGTGTCACGACAGAGAGTCTCTAACTGGAAGGGTAACTCTGTTGCAACCCTTCTGCATCCAAGCAGGTG
>NW_015341443.1:0-211 GCF_001447785.1 Gekko japonicus
GAAAAGTTATAGAGCGGATTCCCTCCTACAGGAAGCTTTCAATACTATTGCTGCTGCTGCCACCACCCCCATTGCCACTTCTACAGAAATACTACTACTCCTAGTAGTAGTACTACTATTCCTAGTAGTAGTGGTACCGCTACTTCTACTAAATATTATATAGCACCATCAACATGGCATCTTACAGTATTTAACACAAAAAAAGAAAGAG
>NW_015341444.1:0-211 GCF_001447785.1 Gekko japonicus
CTTCCGGGCATCTGAACGGCCTTGATATTGATTGCAGCCGCTTCGCCCTTCGGTGGAAAGGGCTCATTAAAGTGCCTGTTTCCCATAATGGCCTTAAAACGAACAGCGGGTTCTTCTCCATACAGAGTGCTCTGCTGGCTGCAAGGAACACCAGTGGGCGGCTATTTATGTCGGTCCCACGCTCCAGAAACCAGGCTGGCCCGAGCCGGGT
>NW_015341445.1:0-211 GCF_001447785.1 Gekko japonicus
CATTCTAAAAGGCATCCTGTTAAGCAGAGTTCAGCTTGATATGTTGAAGAGTGGTCCAGTCAGTATAACTAAATGGAGCACAAAGATCTCTACAAAATGTTATCCTATATATTTCTGTTTAGTTTATTACATTATCTTAAGTAAGCGAAATAAAAAGGGCTTATGTACAAAAAAAATGTTTCAGGATGTGCAGTTTTAAGGCAAGGACAAG
>NW_015341446.1:0-211 GCF_001447785.1 Gekko japonicus
CCGAACCTTCGGGTGAGAGTTATACTCCCACAGAGCCTTATGGGCTCCTCCGATAGGTTTAATTGCTTCATAAAGAAAAATAGAATATAACAAAATAAAGTCATCATAGGGGTTCCCTAGGCACCTCCCTCTCGGTCCCCCTCCCTCCTCTAGACTGATATAAGTTTAATTAATAAAAAGGCCATCCACTTTACTTATTACAAAAAGTTTA
>NW_015341447.1:0-211 GCF_001447785.1 Gekko japonicus
TTTCTATGAAATGACCCCTGGTCACCATAAATCAGAAGGGCCTTGATGGGGCTTAACACACTCACAGTGTGATGACATATGCAAAATCCGAAAGCACTTGAAATACTCCCAAATGCGAAATGTGAACAGTGCTAATATTTTAGCCTCTTGAATGCATGAGTATTAGAAGAGACTCCAGATGTTAGCATCAATTCCACTTTCTTTTCCAAAA
>NW_015341448.1:0-211 GCF_001447785.1 Gekko japonicus
CAGTTCAGCTTCTTAGCCACTTGAGCCACATGCTTTAAAAAATTGGAAATTTGGTGTCTGTAATAACCAGTTACATTTTTTGCTTGTCTGTGCCAAGTCACACCTGACTTATGGCAACCCTTAGTGAGGTTTTCCTTTCCTTCCCTTCCTGTCTGTTAAATTTTATTCAGCTTCTAATGAGAATATATAAAAGAAAACATACAGAAAATAC
>NW_015341449.1:0-211 GCF_001447785.1 Gekko japonicus
GGGAAGCAGTTGGGATTTGTGTGAGAGGAGAGGGAAATTTCAGTTGATAACTGAAGTCCTGCCAAAGGGGTACTCTTCATCAGTATCCCATTTCTCAGATTCCTTAAATTTTTGTGTGTGACCTGTCTAGGAGTAGGAAGTATTTGTCGACAGTTGTACTTTACAATCTACAGTAAAAGGCATTGAGAAAGATCAAGATGGGTAGCTGTGT
>NW_015341450.1:0-211 GCF_001447785.1 Gekko japonicus
TATCACACAATATATCTATTTAAAAATGTATAAACATTTAGATGATACAAAGGTGCAGCCTTAAAAAGAAGCATTCAGACTTCACTGTCACATAGGAGGAAATGCCTTGTTCTAAGATTGCATCTGCCCCTCCCCCACAAAAGCTATTATTTTATTCACACAGAGTTAGTCTAGCACTCGCGCAAAAGTCACACAAATGATTTCTTTGAAT
>NW_015341451.1:0-211 GCF_001447785.1 Gekko japonicus
TCCCCATACCGCATGCAGTTTGGCCCCTAGCGACTAAGAAATTGAGCTGAGTATACAGAGATCTTGGTTCAAATTCCACCTTAGCCATGAACACGCTGGGTGATGGGAAGCAAGCCATTATCACGCAAGCAGTGCTATAGAGAAAGATGACTACTAATAATATATTACTGAGTTAACATGAACAGGGCTGGCCCTATCACTAGGCTTGCTA
>NW_015341452.1:0-211 GCF_001447785.1 Gekko japonicus
GGCCTGTAAAACAGAGCTGTTCCGCCAGGACTTTGGCCGAGGCCGCGGGCACCCAGTGAAAAACAACTCAGCGTCCCCTGCTGAAGACACCACCTCCGCGCAGTCCGGGCTGAACAAACTCAGAGTTCGGCGGCACCAGTCTCAGCACGGATCGTTTTCAAATGCTGCTTTAAGCTTTTGAGCATTTATTATGGTGTCTGTGTTGCCGAAC
>NW_015341453.1:0-211 GCF_001447785.1 Gekko japonicus
GTTTTTGTAGCTATTAGCTGTTTTAGCATATTTGCATATATCGGTCCCCTCTGCACACACGCAGAGTGATAAAACAATGCAAAAAATTAATCTGATCAGATCCTTTTCGTGTGGTTTTTATAGGGGTGTGCAATTGAGTATTGCTGACCTGATAAATAGACTAATATTTCCAATATCAGATAGGCAATGTCTGATTTTGCTAAAGCCTCCC
>NW_015341454.1:0-211 GCF_001447785.1 Gekko japonicus
TAACTCAGCTTAGAGGGAACACTGTAGGAACCTCCTTACAATAAGCTATACAACAGCAGTATCAACCACGGTCCCTAATAATTCATCCAAGTAAGCTTGCGAACCATTTTGTAACAGTCCAACCTGTGCAGAAAAGCCCTCTCGAATCACTGAGTTTTGTGTCGATTGCCCCAAGCCAGGACAGTGGGAACTTTCCTGACCTCCTCGGGCA
>NW_015341455.1:0-211 GCF_001447785.1 Gekko japonicus
GCCTCACCTGCTGCTGGCTCTTAAGGGGGGCAGATGGATCCCATGGTCAGCAAGACAGAGAGCCATCAAGTCTTACACGACTGCGTGATTCCTTGTGGCCGGACGTGTGAACTAGCTGCGCACTGAAACGGAACGGCATTCCAGCTAACGTGGCGGGGTTCACTACAGTCCCCTCACCCCTCCCAAACTGGGAGCCAGTTTGGTGTAGTGG
>NW_015341456.1:0-211 GCF_001447785.1 Gekko japonicus
CACAGGAGGAAATAGGTGCACTTTGCATGGGGAAACAAACTACCTTGAAACAAACCCTGGGCTTGTGGGTTGCTTTTAGCACCCTTTTTCTCTATTTGCACCTTCTTATGGGTAGCCCAAATATTTATTTATACGTCCCTTTAGATCCCACCATTCCATCAAAACATGGACCCTCCAAGTGGGTGACATGTACTTATTAAAGGTAAAGGTT
>NW_015341457.1:0-211 GCF_001447785.1 Gekko japonicus
TTGGTTTCAAAATACAGGTCAAAGCCTTGTCTCAAGGTATGCACTAAAGTTGGTTCTTCTAGGAACCACTTCACACATTATGGTTTTCCTACAGAGATAGGAAAGTGTGTATACCTATCATCTGTAGTCAAATGCCATGTTTTGCTCACTGTGATAGCACCATTAGTCATCTCACATGAAAGATAGGATATGTCCTTTTCTCTACAAAGCA
>NW_015341458.1:0-211 GCF_001447785.1 Gekko japonicus
CATTGGCCTGATACAAAATGGCTTCTCTTATGCTCTTAATGGCAGTTTAATAAGGGGTGCCACATGATGCCACTATCCCTGCACCCCTGGCCACCATTGTCACCTCTCTCTGCTCCTGCCCAGAAGCCAGAGCAGCTGTGCTGTGTTTAAACATCCCTTGGGAATGAGATGATAGCGAGTTAGTTGCTTCAGGGATGGTGGGATGGTGTGG
>NW_015341459.1:0-211 GCF_001447785.1 Gekko japonicus
TTTCTGATTGGGTCTTGTACTTTCTTGATGGAATCTCATGTGTGTTCATGGTTTGCGTAATCTCATGCATTGCTTTTTCTCACTCTCTCACTCACTCACACACATTTTCTTTTCATGTGTGAGTGTTTCTAAAGCTTACCAGTTGAGGATAATATTTCATGTATCTCACCAAAATAGGCTCCCAGCCCACAGGTGCTTTACACAAGACTCT
>NW_015341460.1:0-211 GCF_001447785.1 Gekko japonicus
GATGACCTCGCTCAGCAAGGGTCATCTGGCAATAAAATAAGTGGCTTATTCGGAACAGTCTTAGCAGTCCCCCGTCCTTCCAGCAACACCAGTTAGTCTGTGCTTATCACTTTGGCAAGGCATAAGAAGATGGCATCCCACCTACTCTGGCACATGCTGCTTGGATCACGTTTGTCCCCCCTTGGTCTCTTCCCAGAAGCGGATAGAGTTC
>NW_015341461.1:0-211 GCF_001447785.1 Gekko japonicus
CTTAACCACTTGAACCACCGCAGTTCCTTAAACATAACGTAACTGGCTACAAAACTGGAATATCATGATTATGCACTGCATTATTGTTATTAATGGAACACTAGTAAAGGGGCGTAAAGTTAATTCTCTGTGTTAAAGATATCTACGTTTTCAATGTAGAAATTCCTCCTTAAAACCCCTATATAATACACATGTATGCCATGGCATTATT
>NW_015341462.1:0-211 GCF_001447785.1 Gekko japonicus
AAAAGGAAAGGACAGCATCTTTCTCCCTGCTGAGTTAGTTTTCCAGCTGCATGGAGGATTTTAGGCAAAGGGATATCCAAAGATGGAAGCCATTCCTTGTCGTCTCAAGCGGGGCGTTCCAGTTGACGACTTCAGGATCACTTTACCCTCTCGCAGGGAGAACCAGTGCTCATAATGGGTGAGGACAGGAGGAAGGAGAAGAGAGGCAGCA
>NW_015341463.1:0-211 GCF_001447785.1 Gekko japonicus
TTTGTAGGCTTGGAAATCAGGATTAAATGATCCAGAGGAAGCATATTCTTAAAATACAGCTTCTCTGCCTACATTGCCTACCAAATTACTATCCATTCTAGTAATTCAGAACTTGCAAAACTCAGAACTAGACAAATTGATAATCAATATTGAAATGAGGTTTGATGACAGGGACCATAAGAGTCCTCCAGTGTTATATGGAGGGGAGGAA
>NW_015341464.1:0-211 GCF_001447785.1 Gekko japonicus
CCTTGTCCAGTCTGTCAGGGTTACAGGACATTATGGGTGGAGGCCTCCCAGGTAACTCACCCCTATGGAGGCAGTGTTGTCTGTGCAACAACAGCCCTTACTTGTGCAGCTTAAGTGTGGATAAAGGATCAGGAAACTGTCCACAGCTCTTCCTCAATTTTCATTCTGTAATTTACAAAATCAATGTGTGCACAAATTCAATAAATTTAAA
>NW_015341465.1:0-211 GCF_001447785.1 Gekko japonicus
ATTTTATTAGAACTTTCCTGTTTCCCCCCCTCCTAATAGACTCAGATGAAGAACTTTATTTTGGTTAACAACTCTAGCCTCTGTGCCTTATTTACCAAACACCACGTGCAGGGTGCATGCCCGCAACAATGTAGCACAGGTTAGCTGGTCAAATACTCAAAACAACAACATATGACTTTTCTAAATAAGCTGTCTTCTCTGCCAGGAACTA
>NW_015341466.1:0-211 GCF_001447785.1 Gekko japonicus
CTATGCATATAGCCGGCCGATTGAATACTCGTGCCGACCAACTAAGCAGGGTGTTCCAAAACACTTACGAGTGGTCCATCAACACTCAATACCTCCATCGAGTGTTTGGCCAATGGGGCACACCGCTAGTGGACCTGTTTGCCAGTCCACACAACACCAAGTGCAGAAGGTTTTGTGCCCGGGCTGCTTATGCACGCCATTCGCTGGGGGA
>NW_015341467.1:0-211 GCF_001447785.1 Gekko japonicus
GAATGGCTTTATGGCATTATGTCCCTGCTGAGATCTTTCTCTTCCCCAAACTCTACCACCCCAGGCACTATCCCCAAATCGCCAAGAATTACCAGTTTGGAGGTGGCGACCCTAGATACTGATAAAATAGAATTTTCCCTCTGAGGCTCATGGAACCTCCAAGAATTTTGTGACTAGACCCTGCCTCCATCCAGCAGTTTTCAAAATTCCA
>NW_015341468.1:0-211 GCF_001447785.1 Gekko japonicus
AACAGGGAAGATTTGGTCTCTCTGCCCCCCGACCCTGAAGGCTCTCCTGGAAAGTCTCGGCCATTGCAAGGAGAAGACCCTGGGGCCTGTGCCATTTGCCATGCAGGAGGGGCACCGCAGGCAGGAACCCCTGCGAAGAGCCAGGTGGTGCTGGAGGGCCACTTTCCACATGCACAATCTGAGTGGTGGATAACTCACTGAAAATGTCGAG
>NW_015341469.1:0-211 GCF_001447785.1 Gekko japonicus
TCGGGTGGGGAAGGGAGCTCTCTGCCGGCGGAGAAGACAGACGCACATGACAGGGGAGAAGGCAGAGCTTGTATCTATCATTTACGTTGTTTGTGGTGTGCCTTTCCCTTCGGGACGCCAGGCAGATGGTGCAGAGTGAGGCCACACGGTCAACAGGTGGGACATGGAGTCAACCGCGCAAGAGGATTTGGGCTGTAGAACCAACCAGAAT
>NW_015341470.1:0-211 GCF_001447785.1 Gekko japonicus
TTTGTTTTAAGATATCATGCTTTAATGTTCCTTCAAGAATCTCGTTTATGCATCCCGGTTTAACATTTAAATGACCAAGGATGCAATTTGCACCTTGACTTTGCCCTTCCTTACTTTATGCTGGGGCATCTGGTCACAGGCTCTCTAAAGGAAAAATATTTAGACACCAGATATGGGTTTAACTGAGAGCCAAACAAGACATTGCTTTTCA
>NW_015341471.1:0-211 GCF_001447785.1 Gekko japonicus
AAAAAGGAAATGGTGTGATAGAGCGGAGTGCACCACTATGGACAGCTGGTTGACAGATTCCATCTTCGGATGTTCCTTCACATAATTCCCTGCAACTGGAAAACCAGCACCCAGGTTCTGCTCCCTGTCTTTGTTCCCATACTGGTTTTCTGTTTGCAAGGTACTTTTTTTACACAAAGGAGCCCTCAAAGCCATTCTGCCACCTTATTTT
>NW_015341472.1:0-211 GCF_001447785.1 Gekko japonicus
CAACCCCTGGTGAAGAAACAGAAAAAAGACAAGAGCAGGTCAGAATCTCTGAAACCGATCAACACTCTGGGCCCCGAAGATCAACCTGTACTCAAAATGGCGACCGCCATTTCAGAAGCCGATAAAATCGCGCCCATAACGGCCGCAGATCTAAAGGAGGCATTATTGTCTATGGAACAAAACTTTTTCACTCATGTGAATTCCATGTTTA
>NW_015341473.1:0-210 GCF_001447785.1 Gekko japonicus
GTCTAAACTGTTTTAATACCTCATCTAGACAGACAATTAGGCACTGAATCAAACTGCAAACTTGTTAACAAGGGTGTTACAAGGTTTGGAGCCCACTGTAGTTCGAGCCTTACCACTAGAGTTAGAGCTCCATTGTAATCAACAGGCTTTATTTTCATTTTGTGAGAGAGGGAAAAGAAAAGTTGCCTACCTGTAACTGGTGATCTTTGA
>NW_015341474.1:0-210 GCF_001447785.1 Gekko japonicus
CAGGCCTGGCATTTGGCCCCTTGAAAGCTGAACTTGTTTTGAACAGTTTTCCGGGACAGGTAAGAATGAGACGCTTAGAGTAGTTGCTGTGGCACGAAGGCTGACATGATCCGGGAGGCTGAGGGTTCAAATCCCTTTCCAGACACTAACCTTCATTTGGCATGCCATTCCTACCAACGGGGTGGGTGGGTACTATTGGCCGACCTTGCA
>NW_015341475.1:0-210 GCF_001447785.1 Gekko japonicus
AAGGTGGCAACCTGCTGGGGGTCATGACAACTTCTTTCTTTGACAGTTATTAGTTGTGTTGATCTTCCCAGAAATTTAAAAAAGACAATTGCAGGCAGGGGCGAATTGGCCATTAATGCCACCAGGAAGAGTCCTGGTAGGCCAATGTCTTGGGTCTGCACCCCACTGGGTCCGCCTGAACAAGCACTCCCACCAAAGCTACCCTAGTCT
>NW_015341476.1:0-210 GCF_001447785.1 Gekko japonicus
AGTCGCTGCATTTCGGCAAGTGTGTAAGATAGTTTTATTCCACAGGGCATTGGGTGGAGGGTAATTTGCTTGGTCAGATTTGTCTGTATTTTAAAAACTCTGTGTTTTTAGTCTTATAGTGTTGATAACTTCCTTGAGTCTAAGGAGATAAAGTGGGGTATAAATATTTGAAACAAATAGATCTCCTACAGAAGTATCTGTTGTGGCTGT
>NW_015341477.1:0-211 GCF_001447785.1 Gekko japonicus
GAGCCTCCCTCCCGGAGGGGCCTTTGTCCGCCTTCACCTGATGCTTCTCTTCCACTTCCAGGTTCCTCTTTGAGACCCTGGGCTTTGCGGTGAGCAGCCTCTTCCTCCTCTTGGGCCTCGGCCTCGTGATGCGCGTGGACGGTGCTGTCAGCCGGTGGTTCAAGCAGGTCATCCTGGCTCAGCCCAGGTAGCACAAGAAGAAGGGGAGGAG
>NW_015341478.1:0-210 GCF_001447785.1 Gekko japonicus
TGCACACTGCATGGGTCTGCCCTCAAAGTCAACTAGCAGCTCCAGTTGCTACCAAGTACCAAATCTCAGTTGCTCCTGGGCACCGGGAGGGATGTGCCTGTCAGTCCCTTTCAGTAGCCACAACTCCACGGGCTTCCCGTCAGCCCCGTTCCACCGAATGAGCCCCGCGCCTTCCACGGAGGAAGGATGCCGTATTCGCCCTGCAATTGG
>NW_015341479.1:0-211 GCF_001447785.1 Gekko japonicus
AGAGAGAACAATTTCAGATTCTGGATTATCCTTGGCACACCACAGGCACAGCAATGTCGCAGCGCCAGGGGCACCGGGGACGCATGCTGCATCGGGACTGCCAGCCTGGCCTAGACGTCGGGATTGCTGGCAGAGTGGACGCCTCCCAGGCTGGGGGGAGAGAGGAAGAGCACACGGCGGGGGGAGAGGCACGATCAGTGTCTCCCCCTAA
>NW_015341480.1:0-210 GCF_001447785.1 Gekko japonicus
TTAACCCTTGATAGTCCATCACACCAACAAACAGCAAAGGGCAAGAATACAGCCCTACACAGACACACAGCAATGGGACATCCCTAAAGCCTCTGTATCAGGACACTATCAAAGCCTTTAGCGTGATGTGTCAAGACTGCACTGTTAGGGACATTCCTAGATTTTAGCCATGATTTAAATGTTACTGTAGTCCCCTAACAACCACTCAGA
>NW_015341481.1:0-210 GCF_001447785.1 Gekko japonicus
ATGCTGGGGAAGACTGGGAAGAATAATTTTCACAAATACTGGGTCCCAGTCAAGGCCCATCTTCTCTTCAAAGAGCCATTCCCTCAGGACAGGTTACTTCCCCCATCCTGTTCAGAAAGAAATGGACAAGGGGCTATGTGATCAGGGATATATACATTTAAGGATGTATACGTTTATCTGCCAGAAAGAACAACCCAACTTGCACTTAGT
>NW_015341482.1:0-210 GCF_001447785.1 Gekko japonicus
CCTGAAGGGCCAGGGATCCTCCCCTGCCGCCCCTACTGTGGCTGTCCGACCACCAAAGGGGGGAGGGCGAGGGCAAGGCAACAGCAGGGCTGGGCGCCGAGGGGCTGACCAAGAGAAGGAGGAATGGGGGAAGTTCACCAGGGGGTCCTATAGCTTGGGTTGTGACCCCTTGGTTCTGTT
The DNA here is from genome assembly GCF_001447785.1 of Gekko japonicus. Lineage (NCBI taxonomy): Eukaryota > Metazoa > Chordata > Lepidosauria > Squamata > Gekkonidae > Gekko > Gekko japonicus. Next base: position 181 of record NW_015341482.1, read on the forward strand.
CCTTTAAGGCATGGGTGGTAGACCGAGGCC
>NW_015341483.1:0-210 GCF_001447785.1 Gekko japonicus
AAAGGCAGACTTGGGTTTTTAAAAGGGACAACCATTGTTTCTGCTCTTGGCACCTGCAGGATGAACCCAGCTTGTACAACCAGAAATGCAGCAACCGGCTGAATGCTGGCACAGCTGGCCTGTATCCTTGGCAATCGTGCCTTCATTCATTATTCATCTCTCACCATTGAAAATAAAATAAAAATAAACGCTGCAAGCGTTTCCAAAGTC
>NW_015341484.1:0-210 GCF_001447785.1 Gekko japonicus
TTTCCCAACCCAGAGCTGGCAAACCCTATGGATCAGACTAGTGCTCCATCTGGTCAAACATCCTAAAGCACACAGTTGCCATGGAGGACCAACAAACAGGCACAGAGGTCAAGGTCTTTTCCTGATGTTGCCTACTAGCGCTGATATTCAGAAGTTTATTGCCTCTTCACCTTTAGTCACCATGGCTAGTAGCTAGGGTTGCAAGCCCCA
>NW_015341485.1:0-210 GCF_001447785.1 Gekko japonicus
CCAGCATGTCTGGCCCATGGACCACTCCATTGGACCAAACAGACCACCTTAAAAAATTGTGGTCCATGGGTGGTCCGTCAAAACCAGGAATGCACGGACTGGGGCAAACAGACCACGAACTGGCCCCCGGTCCATAATAAAATCAGGTCCATGGACCGGTCCATGCCCATCCCTACTTAGAACTACAGGTGCTCCTTCTATTATTTGCAA
>NW_015341486.1:0-210 GCF_001447785.1 Gekko japonicus
TTGATGTGGTTTCAGTTCAATGAGGGCAGACAGAATGGGAGGAGGAGAGTGTAAGCAGATAATGTAACTGACAGGGATGTTGTCAACCCAGCAGAGTATATTGAACTTGACACCAAAGAAGACTGGGCTGGTAGGTTTCGGTGCACAGCTTTTCCTCCAACACTCACATTGGGCTTTTCTACATTCTCATTTTACTCGCTGGTAAGTTCC
>NW_015341487.1:0-210 GCF_001447785.1 Gekko japonicus
CTGTTTACTAGAGGTTCCAGTGGGATGAAAGAAATACTTAAGTGTGTCATGAATGTCACTCTCAAAGATTCTTTGGTTCTCTTGAAACAACTGGCCTGGATCCACCAGAGATTTCTAAAGAAAAGATTTTTGGGGGGTGGGGGGCGATTTCCCGCTTTTTTCATCCTGCTGCAGTCCAAAATGCTGATCAACAGAACAGGAAGATGGGGA
>NW_015341488.1:0-210 GCF_001447785.1 Gekko japonicus
GGCTCAACTGGACCGGAGGGAAGGCGGCTTCGCACGCAGCCTCCCCATCATGCTTTGCGCAAGCACGAAGTCCCCGGTTCAGTCCTCGGCATGTGCAATTACAAAACCCTCGGGCGGCGAGGCTGGGAGAGCTGCTGGAGCTGATGGCGTGGAAGCGGAGATACCGACAACCCCGCTCTACAGAAGGCAGTGCCACACTCACTTTTGCCA
>NW_015341489.1:0-210 GCF_001447785.1 Gekko japonicus
GGGAACATCGTGGTGTGGGACCTGCAGAATCAAACCATGGTCAGGTGAGATGAATGGTACTTGCTGCAGTCTTTTCCAGCTTTCTGCGCCACAGGCACGCGTCTGCAGAGGAGGCTGTCTGCCGCCTCTCTGCACGATGTACTGCTCTGACCTTGCCTCTTCCTATATCAGCCTCTGCTGTGGAGGAGAATTTCCTCCTGAGAATTGTTC
>NW_015341490.1:0-210 GCF_001447785.1 Gekko japonicus
CCACCCCTTTTTAACATCATGGTGAAGAGTTTTGACAAACTCAAAAGCTCACATACTCTTTTGTGTTATTTTAGTTGAAGGGTCCCCAACCTTTCCTAACCCAGAGGCACCTTTGGAATTCTGACGTAAGGATGGCTGCCACGGGAGGTGGAGCCAACCATATAATGGCTGCCGCCAGGAGGTGGAACCAGACATAAAACGGCTGCCACC
>NW_015341491.1:0-210 GCF_001447785.1 Gekko japonicus
GGGGGGACTTACCAGGAGCAAAGAGAGGCTTAGACTGGCATTGCTGGCAACATGATGATGTCATTTCCAGCATGCACTAGAAGTGATGTCATAATGTCAATGGCAACATAGGAACACCCTGGTATTTGGGTACATGTCAGAAGTGACATTGCTGCATTGCTGGCAATGCAGGCCTAGAATGGTATAGTGGTTAAGAGCAATGGAGTCTAA
>NW_015341492.1:0-210 GCF_001447785.1 Gekko japonicus
GATGGGGAAAGGTTGGAGGAACTTGGAACAGAAATAAGGAGCACCCCTTTTATGTATCCCCTGCCCGCCTATCTTCCCACATGCCCCCTTAACTTCTTCTCACACATCTCATCCTGTCAGCTCACTTGATTCCCAGCCGCTTGCATCACACACAGAGATGTGGCATGGTGTGACATGTCTGGCCAGGAGCATGGGAGGTGGGAAGTTTGT
>NW_015341493.1:0-210 GCF_001447785.1 Gekko japonicus
TTTCCAGATTTCAAATGTCTTTCTGGTTTGGATGGCAAATTCAAGCCAGGGAAGAATTCTCCTCTTCCTTTTGCTCTACCTAAATCTCTTCCCTGATGATAGCAGATGACTTGGTAGCAGTGGGAGGGAGTGGAGGGGAGAGAAAATTCTTTCAGTGCCCATGTTAAATACTGGGTTCCATATGCATTACAGTGAACAGCTCTACTTTAT
>NW_015341494.1:0-210 GCF_001447785.1 Gekko japonicus
GGATAAGATATTCTCTGCAGTGCTTCCCGATTGAGGAAGGGATCACAGTTCATTTGTAGAAGACAGGTTTTGCATGCAGAAAGCTCCCTTTCAGTCACTGGGAATCTCAGGTAGCAAAGATGGAGAAAGCCTATAAGACCTTTGAGAGTCATAGTCCTAGTGTACCCTCCTGGTTTAGACTAGGGGTCCTCAAAATGGTGCCTGTGGGTG
>NW_015341495.1:0-210 GCF_001447785.1 Gekko japonicus
CACCAAACTGGCACCTAACACCAGAAAGACTTTGCTGGACTAGACCGAGCAACCCATCCTCTTGTTCACAGAAGGAGCCCTCTATCAGCCTCTCAGGCAGGGAGGAAGGAAATGGGAGTGGTCAGTGAATCCATGAATGCGGCCCCAGCGCATAAGGGGCCCTGAGGAAAAAGAGGCCAATAGCAGAGGGAGCCAGGCCCGTCGCTACAG
>NW_015341496.1:0-210 GCF_001447785.1 Gekko japonicus
TTTTCATTCCTTGTACATGCATCAGGAAGTAAATCTGTGTCCTGGTGGAGAAGACACTTGCACCACCATTTATATATCAGGAAATGCTTTCCAAAATGGAGATTAAGCTACTTAGAAAAATTAATATAAGAGGTAGCCCTACATTGTAGTGTTTTATGCATCTAAAGATTTGTTTCTCTGCTGCATTTTGTGATGTGCCATTCAGCTATT
>NW_015341497.1:0-210 GCF_001447785.1 Gekko japonicus
GCAAAACAATAAAAAATAAGTTAAAAAAAGAGAGACACAACTGATGGATTGGAATGGCACAATTAGAAGAATGCTGATACAATGCAGGGGCTCAACACTCTCCCAACTATTAGTTGTAGGAGGTGATAGATGGCCTGTAGCTATGGTGGGGCATTTTGAGGCTCCACCCCTCAAATGAGAGCCACAACAGCTGCTGCCCCTCTCCCCCCT
>NW_015341498.1:0-210 GCF_001447785.1 Gekko japonicus
CAGCCTTGATTTTTTCTGTTTTTATTGTGCATGTCCTCTACACCACTTGCACAAGGCACAGCTACAATGAGTATAACTCTTGCAACATTAAAAGTTCTCCCAGAACTGAAATTACACTGCTTCATTTTACACCACACCTTAATGGTGTAGACAAATACTGCAAATGAAGAATCAGGAGGAGTCTGGAGAAGGAGGCACCAAGGACACCAT
>NW_015341499.1:0-210 GCF_001447785.1 Gekko japonicus
TCAACATTTCAGACATAAGCTCTGTTTAACGGTACACATTTTACAATGAACATTATCGTGCTTTCGTAGCAGTAGCTGCTGAAGCAATTTAAAAAAAATCTGCAGAGCCAATCTAATCTCTGACAGGAAATTAGCTGTTAGGACCACCTGGTCCCACCCAATTCCTAAAAACACCTGGCAAGTGCCAGGAAAGGTGCTGGTGGGTGCCAT
>NW_015341500.1:0-211 GCF_001447785.1 Gekko japonicus
GAGATGGTATAGGACATGACAGGACACCTAAGTGTCCAGTTGACATGAATGGAGAGGTTGTGGAGACGCACCTGGTTGCACTGGATGGATACAAATTCCCTGGGTATGCACCCAAGAGTGCTCAAAGAACTGTCTAATGAACTTGCAGAGCCTCTGTCCATCATCTTCAAGCAGGGCTGTAACCAGGATTTTTTTTAATTCAGGGGGCCTT
>NW_015341501.1:0-211 GCF_001447785.1 Gekko japonicus
GGGGCCAGACTGCTTTCCCCTCGTCTCACTGTATTTACCAGAGGAAATCAGTGGGGCAGTGGGACTTCTGAGCAGCCGCTTGAAGAATGGATAGGATTGCCCGTGGAAGATAGGGGGAGGTGGGTACTTACCCCGGGGAAGGGGAGCAATCCGCCTCGTGCGATGACATCACATCCAGCATGAAACACATGGAATTCACTGCCACAGAAGG
>NW_015341502.1:0-210 GCF_001447785.1 Gekko japonicus
ACACTCTAAGACACTCCAGCATTTCACAAAAACTCCATGATGTTATCATAGATATTTGGTGGAATGCTAGAGTGTCCCACGCCACTTCTGGTTTCGACAGGAAGTGACGTAGGCACGGTGGCGTGGTGCCAGCCTGAGAGGCTTTCCCACCCCCCTCACAATTCCTCTCGGTGTTGCCTGAGGTGGGCATCAAAGGGGATTGCCACTATA
>NW_015341503.1:0-210 GCF_001447785.1 Gekko japonicus
AACCACTACACCAAACTGGTGTACAAAACAACCAAGAAATGTTCCCTGGATGCAGGCAGGTGCATGAGAGGAAGAGATGATTATACACTGCCAGTCTGCCACAGATGAGGAAGATGAGACTGCCAGCAGCTACTGTTGCTTCCACTCCCCTTGGCCAAGTTTTAGGTAGGTGGGGAAGAAGAGCCTCAGCTCACCCCCACCAAGGGGGGG
>NW_015341504.1:0-210 GCF_001447785.1 Gekko japonicus
TGGACTGTCTTTTTAGCAGTATTCAGGATCTGAGAGCTCAAATTAAACAACTCAAAGCTGCGGTGGCAGAACTTTCCTCCTGCACTATCTGTGTTCAGACTAAAACATCTGAAGGAGCTATCTGCGAGCAAAATGCCCAAAGCAATAAGCAGACGCATACCAATTTTCAAATAGACAACAGCAGCGCTTGTAATGATTTTAATAAAAATA
>NW_015341505.1:0-210 GCF_001447785.1 Gekko japonicus
ACTGGGTCAGCTTGGGTCTGTCACTCCTCTCAGTCTAGTCTTCTCATTCAGGAGTAGTGAAACTCAGGAGGGGAAATGATGGGACAAAAATGGGAAGAACAGGAAAGCAAAAATCTCACCCATTGTTCCAATATATAACATTCCTTAAAACAGAAAGCAATATTCAATAAAAACCAAGGACAGATTTTAAAACATTCTCACACGTTGAAA
>NW_015341506.1:0-210 GCF_001447785.1 Gekko japonicus
TCCCCCAAAGCACTTTCCTAGGGGCATCTACTTTGGGAGGCCATAACTCAGGTCCCCAGAGTCCAATGTGCACATAACTTGGAGAGTATGTAGAGGAGCATCAGGGCAGGTCCCTGGTGAATTTGATGTCTCTGGCTTGATTAGGGTTCGTTCCATTTGCTCATGAACCTCCTGGACCTGCGCCTGTCATTTCCCCCGAAAGCACTTTCC
>NW_015341507.1:0-210 GCF_001447785.1 Gekko japonicus
TGACACATGCCAATGTTTATTCAGGGATCTTAGGTCCAGAATGGGCCTCTTTTCTCCTCCCCTTTTTGTCTAAGGGCGAAGAAACCTTTTGAGTCCTTCGCAGAGGTGAGCTTTGCAATGGCCCCGTAGCCAGGAGGGTGATGGGATGCAGGAGGGGACCATTCCGCACTGAAAAGGAGGTAGTGAATTGAACTCCAGAAAGTAACATCT
>NW_015341508.1:0-210 GCF_001447785.1 Gekko japonicus
TGCCTAAAGGATCATAGGGAAGAGGCGGCCCCTGGGGGGGAGGAGATCCTCACATTTTCTAGCTAATAGTCCGTAACCACAGCAAGCGGAGAAACCTGTGGCCCAACCCCCTTCCTAAATACACTTTGCAGGCATCAGAAAAGAGGTCAGTCGGAGCCATGGCGCCCAAGGGCCCCACGTTGGGGACCCTAAGTGTAGTGGTTATGATTG
>NW_015341509.1:0-210 GCF_001447785.1 Gekko japonicus
GCTCCTCCTATCGTGGCAGCCATTTTGTGGTAACGCCCACCACACCATGTCAGCCTTCCGTAGGTGCCTGCAGGCTGGAAAAGGTCAGGGACCCCCGGTTTAGAGTATTGCACTAGGATTGGGGAAGCCCTGGTCCAGACCCCTGCTCACCTTGAAACGCACCGAATTACTCTGGACCAGTCGTTTTCTCTCAGCCTGTCCTATCAGGGT
>NW_015341510.1:0-210 GCF_001447785.1 Gekko japonicus
TCAGTTAACTCCTCCAGGTTACATGGCCCTTCATCAGTCCTGAATAGGAGGATGGGGAAGTGGGGTTGCAATTCTCACCCAGGAGGGTTTCTCTTTTCAGAGGATCCCTGCACCGGAGATCACCAAAATTGAATGTGTTTGCCTGGTGTGGGGTACTGGGGAGAGATTGGCTATTTTTACTGATGTACCATCCTCCTGGAGCTGCGGTGG
>NW_015341511.1:0-210 GCF_001447785.1 Gekko japonicus
GTGGGATTATTTTATCGTAGGTAAAATATCATTTTATAGCTCTCAATCTCAGTCACCAAAACCTCAAGAAAATTTTGTGTTATTCTAGTTCCCTATTGTCCAATAGCTCACAAAACTTGACATTCTGCCTGAAATTAAGTACTATCATGATTATAAATTCTTTTGAAAACAAACAAGGGGCGCGTTCAAATGGGCCATTTAGTCCGCTTT
>NW_015341512.1:0-210 GCF_001447785.1 Gekko japonicus
GAGTCTGAACCAAACCGTCCGAAGTGTTACTTGTGTGCCCATGCGCTCACACACCATTCACAACTTCAGTCAGGTGAGTGTCTCTTCTCCATCAGTCACTGACTGAAGCAGAAAAGAAATCTATTGTCCACATGGGTTATCTGCCCCAGTCCAGTGCTGCTGGGAAGAGACTTTTCACTGCTTCCCCACAGCATCAAGGTGCACTCATGC
>NW_015341513.1:0-210 GCF_001447785.1 Gekko japonicus
GGGGCTGGCCATTTAAGGAAGGGAGCGGAGCCCCTAATAGCCCCACTGTAGCTACAGGCCAGTTTCTGGTACAATAGTTTCAATTCATCTAGGGCCGACACAGCAGAACTTCCAGAGTTTTTTGTCCTCATTTATAGACTCATCAAATAATGAAACACAAATGTCACAATGCAGCAGGCATTGCACAACCTCTGTTTATTCGATGACTTT
>NW_015341514.1:0-210 GCF_001447785.1 Gekko japonicus
TGCTTTAGACCAACACGGCTGCTCACCTGGATGTGTCAGACTATGTTGGGACAAGGTCTCCTCAGTCAGTGGGTAAAATGGTAAAACAGTCAGCAGTTACTGCCTCTAAGTGTTATTTGGTCAGTAGTTTGTATCTTTCTTGTTCACAGAATTGGTCCAACTTGGTTACCTAACAAAGTGCTATAACTACTGGTCGTTTCCTGACCTAGC
>NW_015341515.1:0-210 GCF_001447785.1 Gekko japonicus
CATAAAAGATTAAAACACATAAATAACAAGTATACAACAGTCATAAACAAGCATAAAACAATTCAGCTCTCATAAAGTGCTAGTAACCGTAGGTCTAACTGCTTAACGATGGCGGTAACGATCATGATGGTACGTTCAAGTGATCTAACATGATGGCCATCTCATCTTGGTCTATTTATTTATGCGGCGGGCACAGGCTGTTGATGGTAA
>NW_015341516.1:0-210 GCF_001447785.1 Gekko japonicus
CTGAGGTGTGGTGACCAGAATTGCATGCAATATTCCAAATGAGGTCGCACCATACAATTTATACTTCAGCAGAGGAAACTCTGCCTGGCTCACCTTTCAAGTCCTGGCTCCTGTTGCCTGCAAAATAATCCCTGTGTTTGAACAGGTCCATTCACTGATCCTGTGAATTCACATGGCATGTGTGTAAAAGGAAATGATGCCGCTGCAGAT
>NW_015341517.1:0-210 GCF_001447785.1 Gekko japonicus
TTTTTTCCCTATATTTGAAGCCTGTAAAAATAGCTGAATGGTCTGGCAGGGAGTACATTTAATTAAATATATTGTTAAATTTTTACATGTACATTTAAAATTAAATAACGTTTTCATTCCCTGATGTTCACTGACTTGAGAATTCTATTTGATTTGCAAGGTGGCATTTAAATATCTTCAAGTGAATGAATAACTAAAATAAAAGTTTAT
>NW_015341518.1:0-210 GCF_001447785.1 Gekko japonicus
TCAGCTGCCTATAGTGGGCGGGTCTAAGCGGCTCTAAGCAGAGCATTGGCTCTGAGCGAAGAGCCCGCGAAAATGCAAGTGAAAGAAGCCAGGCTGCAGCCCCTCCTTCCTCCGAGGCTCAGCAGCCTGAGCCAGCTGCGTGGAAAGTGCCCCGCAGTCTATCCCTCCATCGTCCGGCTGGCCCAGCTCCACCTCCTCTCCTCCTCCTCC
>NW_015341519.1:0-210 GCF_001447785.1 Gekko japonicus
CTATGTGAGAATGCTTGGTCTCCAAACCTCATACGTGGTTACCAAAACTGTCTCTGAATCAGGTGTACGGTTTTCAGGGAACTGAAGGCAGACATCTGCAAACTTTTGACAAGAGCACCCCAAAGTACCCCCATGGCAGCTTGGCAGACACCCCAGCTAGACACACAAGAAAGGGAAGTGTGCACACAATGTTCACAGGCCCCCTCAACT
>NW_015341520.1:0-210 GCF_001447785.1 Gekko japonicus
AAAACAATGGAGCAAAAGCTAGATGCAGAATGGGCCAATCTGCATAGATGGTGCAGGCTCCAGGCAAAGGATCTGACATTCATCTTGGAAGGTGGTGATTGCAGATCCTGCAGAGAACAAGAGACATTGTTGCTTCTAAGTTTTGCAACACCTTCACCAGCAGTAAAGCATTTATGCAGCCAAACTCGAAATAAAACTTCCTCTCAGCAA
>NW_015341521.1:0-210 GCF_001447785.1 Gekko japonicus
GCAGGTGTTGCCTTGCATATTCTCAAGCATATCTTTGCTGCCTAAGCAGTTCGAGTCTTGCTTTTCTATGTATTCATTTGTGCTCTCAGGATCTCCATTCTGATGCTCCCCCCGCCCCGAACTGCTTCACAGGCATAGGGCCTGCATACTAGAAGGGGCTGTCTATGAGTCTTCTGTGCCTCTTGGAATGTTAGCCTCTGGTCTGGAGAT
>NW_015341522.1:0-210 GCF_001447785.1 Gekko japonicus
TTGGAGAGCCTGCCTGCTGGCCAACCATTTCCCTGTGATGTCACAAGTGATACTATCGCATCAGGGGCACACGCCCCTGCCAAGAAATTTGTGACGCTAGAGGGGGATCCATCTCCATCGGAGCTCAGCGGGACGTGAACCGGGCCGTCGGGAGTGCCTCCTCAAGAGAGCGGAAGCCTTCGTGCGAAATCTGCACATACCCCGCCCCGC
>NW_015341523.1:0-211 GCF_001447785.1 Gekko japonicus
GCCTTCTTTATTGCAGTCACACACTGTCGGTGACTGCAATAAAAAAGCCTGCTCCAGCACACACATTGGGTATACTTGCAATTCTTCTTCTAGAAAATGAAGTCATTTGTACTTTCAAATTCCATAAATATGCCAAGTGATGCATTTTATGTTAAGTCAGTAGATTAAGTTTAGGTTTGATACCTGTGTTGCATATATTTCAATTTCTCCT
>NW_015341524.1:0-210 GCF_001447785.1 Gekko japonicus
CTCTAGTGCGAAATCAGCCAAAGAGTCCAGTACACTGCATCCACTTGCCTGGCTCATTCAGGGCCATAAACTGTAAGCCATGTGCTAAGGGAGCCAAAATGCTCACACCTCCAGCTACAGCCAAACTTAAATACCTGTAACAGGAAGGAGAACAGACGCTCCACCCAGATATTATACAGCCAGCAGATATATTTCCCCAAACTCCCCTCC
>NW_015341525.1:0-210 GCF_001447785.1 Gekko japonicus
TGAGTTTGTAGAAAATAGAGGGGAAACAACTCAAGTTTTAATAGTTTCTGAATTTAGCCAGCTGTGTTACTGACAGATTGATGTCTCAGAGAACCTTGGATGCGAGAAAACCGCTTGTTAGAACCTAAATATACTGGTTGGGAGAATGGATGTCCTCCTAGCGAGGATCAGTCTTTGTAGCTCTGCTTTCAATGGTCTCTTCCACCAGGT
>NW_015341526.1:0-210 GCF_001447785.1 Gekko japonicus
TTGAAAGAAAACATCAGGAATCAAGGCAGCCCTCAGAGAAAGAAAGGTAGCGATATAATTGAGAGGCAAGATGGAACAATGTGCAATGTACATTTTCCAAAGCAAAAGATAATGAAGGCAAGTCAATCCATTCACTGTGGGAATTTATTTAGAAATAGATCAAAGCTTCTTGTGCACCAAATAATACACAGAGGGGAGAAACCTTTTGAA
>NW_015341527.1:0-210 GCF_001447785.1 Gekko japonicus
TCCTGCCATAGAGAGCCTCGCCCCTTTTCATGAAGCAGCGCCAAGAAGGAGCCACTCTCAAATGGGCACAAAGAGCCTGGCAGGGGCCCAGAAGAACCTCTCCAGAGGCTCCTAGTAGCAGCTGCCTTGGCCTGGACCGGTACGGCCAAAACCTTTAGGATCATAGGATCATAGAGTTGGACAGGGGCCTCCAGGGTCATCTAGTCCAAC
>NW_015341528.1:0-210 GCF_001447785.1 Gekko japonicus
TCTTGGGTGGCCTTCACAGGAACAGTGAACTTTTGTTACTCTGAGCCTTCTGGAAACACCCAAACATGATGAACCAATAGCACCAATCACGCTTAGAATTAAAGATTATAAAAATGTTGTTTCAGTTTTGAAAGGTCTTGTGGTTCTTGCTGTATCTTCAATATATTCTGAGTTGAGCATGCATGCCAGACCTAACTAGTACTTGTGTAT
>NW_015341529.1:0-210 GCF_001447785.1 Gekko japonicus
GGACTGGATGGCTTCTCTGATGTTCTTATGTTGGTAGACAGACAGGCAGGCAGACAAACAGACAGATTGTTTGAGGCAGTTCTGGGGAACAGCTGAAGGTGGCCAGGCAAAGCGCGGGAGTGACACGTTGCACTTTCATGGAAGAACAGAGACACTTCAGCTTCTCCCCACCCAAGTCGTTCTGGGACCTGCACTCATAGACAATCCCCA
>NW_015341530.1:0-210 GCF_001447785.1 Gekko japonicus
GGAACGGAAGTGTCCCTGAAACTGCACGTCATTCTCCTATGAAGGCAACGATTTGCTATGTATCACATCTCTACGTCTGAAGTTGGGATTTTTGGAAACGTCTCTGTTGGAACATTACATATTGGTCCTTTCGACACTTGGACCTCATCCGTAATTTTATCAGAGTTCAAGTCACGACACAATTTCTCCCTGGTTATAACAGCATCCGTT
>NW_015341531.1:0-210 GCF_001447785.1 Gekko japonicus
GCATTTATTCCACTGCACTTTTAAGCACTCTGCGAAATTATCCAGCACATGTGCTAGCTACCCATGATCCTCATGATACGCAGGGATGCCATTTTGGTCAAACAGTGTGCAATGCATGTGTTTTGTATGTGCACTCTGCTTTGCTATCCACAAGTGCACTCCTTCTGGTGTTCCGTTTGCGCATATTGAAGCTATATATGCACCAAAAAA
>NW_015341532.1:0-210 GCF_001447785.1 Gekko japonicus
TTTAAAAAAACAACACGGTAGATTGTAGATCTTTAACAGAAACTGGCTAACCTGGCACAAGGTTTCCTCTACTTCAGCAGTTCTCAGTGGCTGGAGACTTTAAGGTGGCGCGCCAAACTGCTACGAAGCTGCAGTACAGCAGGCAAAGGGTAGCTCAAACATGCTAGTAATCCTTTGCTTCCTAGCGTGCTGCTAAGGGTTACTACAACC
>NW_015341533.1:0-210 GCF_001447785.1 Gekko japonicus
CTGAAAGAGACAGGTTCCTGACAGGCTCACTGCCCCTTGGGCCTCACACCTTAGTAGCCCAATCCCTTCCCAAGGCTTGTTGAGTAGTCCATTACTATAAGATGGAAAACATAAAGTTACTGTGACGGGAGTTACTGAGTATGGAGGGAATAAGTACAGAAGTGATCGGTTGATTCTGTATCGAAGGAGAAGGAGAAGAGGAGGAGGAGG
>NW_015341534.1:0-210 GCF_001447785.1 Gekko japonicus
CCCCTTCAGACAACTGAAGCAGACCTATGAAGTTAATGTTGAAAACTGGAACTGCGCTAGCACTTTCTTATTATGTTGATTTTAACACTGTATTTATAGTGATTGTGTTTTATGTATTACTGGAAATTATTGTGTTTTATGTACTATTAGAATTTTATTCTGCTCTATAAGCCGCCCTGAACAGGCCTCCGTGCCCTGTTGTTGGCCCTC
>NW_015341535.1:0-210 GCF_001447785.1 Gekko japonicus
CGCTTATGTCTGTATTCTTGCAAAAAATTATTCCTGTGACCACTCACACCCTTTCCCCCCAAACACCATCTACACCAAACAGATAATTCACACTGTTATTCTGCAGAACTGTGCACAGCAGCCTCGCTATTTATCACACCAAAGGTGGCAATAAGGGGTTCTAAAAGTTTATTAATAATTACAAGATTGAGGCACCTTTAAAAAAAAAAA
>NW_015341536.1:0-210 GCF_001447785.1 Gekko japonicus
TTCTCACGGTGTCTTTTCCTGCTTTAAATACCTGGCCAAGGGGACCTTTGTGATGGCTGCATGCAGCCTCTTCCCCAGGCAGTGCTATCATTCCTGTCAGCCTCATTTTTGTCCCCTTCAGCCTGTTGTCTTTTCTCTTCCATCCCAGCTCTGACTTTAGAGTGTCAACCCTACCCTCATTCATTCCACATTTTCCTCCCTTTCCACCCA
>NW_015341537.1:0-210 GCF_001447785.1 Gekko japonicus
CTTATGTTCTTATGTTCTTAACCTCCACGTGCTGCAGCAGTAAATCTCTGAAACTCAGTTCTAGGAGGCAACATCAAGAGAGGGCCTTGGCCTCCATGTCCTATTTGATGAGACCACAGCCACCGCCCAGACTATAGTGTTGCATAGGAGGGCATTCAAAGTAAAGAGGTTGCAGTTTGGAGTCAGCATCGCCCCCGGGATATTCCAACA
>NW_015341538.1:0-210 GCF_001447785.1 Gekko japonicus
GTTTTTGGTCCGTGCCCTTCCCTAGTCTTAATGTTTGAAGAGAGCTATGTCTGCTTTCCAATATCAACATTTCAAGAATATAATAATCCACATTGGTGGTTTTCAGGTTGTACTGCATTTTCTTTTTGTCTTTTGTAGCTATGCTTCATTGAGATAATGAAGTAATTTCAGGTTACTTATAAACTTGCCATTTGGTGTCAGAACCCACAG
>NW_015341539.1:0-210 GCF_001447785.1 Gekko japonicus
TGAGATCCGGCCAGCCTGGGCCATCCAGGTTAGGCTGTTGGCCCCTAGCATAGTCGTTTATGTAGCATCTTTTTATCCTTCCCTTCCTCACAGTAAGGCAGAGTGGTGTACATGTACCCTTCCCCATGTTATCCACACCAAAGCCCTGTGAGGTAGGTAGGTTCAAGGGAAATGACTGGCCCAAGGTGTTGGGTGTTACAAGTTAAAAAC
>NW_015341540.1:0-210 GCF_001447785.1 Gekko japonicus
GGACTGGTCCACTTGGAGACTGAATACACAGGCTCATCCTTTCCACTTTGAACACACCGATATAATCACGAGATTTGCCCGTTTGAGATGCCCCCATAGTTCTAAAAAACATTGGAATCCCATCACTTCCAAACCCTGATCCAAAGATGCTCCGTTCTGAAACCTCTCACAATTTCACCATGTGATGTGGTTAGGTCCAGAAATAGTAGA
>NW_015341541.1:0-210 GCF_001447785.1 Gekko japonicus
TAACCACTACACCACACTGGCTCTCTAATCCTGGTGTGTTGCCAGTACCGCACTTCCTCACTGACTACAGAGTTGTCTATCTCACAGTTCAAAGGGTGAAACCAGACATAGCGATTGCCTGTGAGACGAATCTCAGGTTCACACGAACAAGTCATACCAAAAAAAAATTAACCTTAGCTTTGTGTTACAGTCAGGGCTATTTTGGGGCAG
>NW_015341542.1:0-210 GCF_001447785.1 Gekko japonicus
AATCTGTTCCCCTCGGGGCTCGGGCTGCCTCTGCTGGTTCACCTGCGGGAAACGAGATCCCAGAAATCTCCATTGTGTCCTCTCATCGCTGAGACCAGAACCATCTTGACGACAGCTGCTTTTGGACCTACCTTGAACACGTGAAGTTGCCTTCTGCTGCATCATGCCGTGGTCTGTCAATCTGAAGAAGAATCTGAAGAAGTGAGCAGT
>NW_015341543.1:0-210 GCF_001447785.1 Gekko japonicus
GGGCATTCCAAAGACAAGGTGCCACCACACAAAATGTCCTGTCTCTACTTGCTACCTGCCTCACCTCTGAAGGGCACAGAGAGTAGGGTTTGAGCATTAACATAAATTAGTCAACAGAAGAAATTTAAAGAATTGCCTTTGAGAACAGAAGAAAAAAATGAATACGAGTCACTTTATGCATGAAATTTGACTACATAGGTATACCCCAAT
>NW_015341544.1:0-210 GCF_001447785.1 Gekko japonicus
GCCGATCACACATTGATGGTGAAGTGTGGTGAAGAAGGGGAGGGAGAGAAAGAAGCGGCATGGCAAGATCACACATGGGGCGTTCCAAAGCCGCCGCTTCCCAATCAGACGAGCGTTTAAAAAAACCAAAAAAAAAACCTGGAGTTCCCGCCTGCACATGACTACAGAAGTGGATACACAGAGGCTTAAAAAAAAAATCCGGTGTGAGAC
>NW_015341545.1:0-210 GCF_001447785.1 Gekko japonicus
GTCTTTATGATGTCAAGGGGGGTGGAGCCTGTTTGTTGCGATGAGTGGGGAGGAGCTGTCCAGCTTTGTGAAGGAAACAAAGTTGAAGCTTGTGCAATAGTAGCTGAAGTTCTGGATTATTTATTTACTTTATTTATATTCCACGTTTCTCCTCAATGGGACCCAAAGAGGCTTGTATTGTTCCGTTTAATCCTCACAACAACCCTGTGA
>NW_015341546.1:0-210 GCF_001447785.1 Gekko japonicus
ACTTCAGCATGGATTCTAGTGACCCAGGCCCCAAAATCCACATAACCACCATGTTATATGCAAAGGGAGCATATGCACAACTTTTACCCTGGAAAGATACTGCATACAGCTGATATATAGGCTCCATATACAAACACCACATGAACATGTTCATTTCTACACATAAATGACAGAATAAACAGGGCTTTTGCAAATTTCTTTTGACAAAAC
>NW_015341547.1:0-210 GCF_001447785.1 Gekko japonicus
GTTCCTGCCCAAAAATAGCCCTGTCATGGACCATTACTGTGGCACAGTCCTGACTACAGGATGCAGACGTCCAAGATGGACGCAGGCCAGAGTCTTTTTCTACAAGAGCATTCAGTGGAATAACGGTTCATGGGGTTTATTGTCCTTCTACTGGTCAGTCGTTTGCCCTCACTCGGAACATGGGATGCTGCTGATTGCATTGGTGCCAAG
>NW_015341548.1:0-210 GCF_001447785.1 Gekko japonicus
ATAAGGTAACACACAGAAGTATGAACAAGTGTGCTGGTGTGGAAGGCCTTCAGGCAAACATGCACAGGAATGGGTGGAGCAAATGCCTGAGGTTGCAAAGGGGGCTGAGCCAATGCCTTTGCTCCTGCTTCCCTACCACGTGTTACCTTGTGCACAGATGTTACTTACACAGGACTTTAAAAGTAATAGTAAAGGTAAAGGTTCCCTTGC
>NW_015341549.1:0-210 GCF_001447785.1 Gekko japonicus
CATAAACACACACGGAATGCACACAGAAAGAAAGAACTAAATTTACCTTTGATAAAGTGAGTTCAAAGCGCTGGAGTGACTGACAGGCAGCTGGGTAAATCACTGCTAAAGTACTATAATGCAAACATATTAGACTGTTTTCATTTTAGCTGTTTTTGTTTTGCCCTGACTTAGCCATCGTCGCCACCCTGTGTATGATTTTCTCTCTAC
>NW_015341550.1:0-210 GCF_001447785.1 Gekko japonicus
CACTAACTGAGCTTGGAGGGAACACTGCCCCCAAGGACAACCTTGAACACCCTTCTTATCGATCACCTGGAGTACCTCTATAAGCTGCGTGGATCGTTCTCTTCATGTAATAGCAAGCATCAGAGCAAGAAGTAAGGGAGCAGATGCAAATCACAAGAAATGAATAAGCAAACCAGGACAAACAGAAAGTTATCTTTCGTCGTCTTCTGG
>NW_015341551.1:0-210 GCF_001447785.1 Gekko japonicus
TAAGTTTGATTGGGAGACCATTAGAAATGCTAAATATCAGATAATGTTGTTTACCTAAGTATGCTACGCCATATTGATTTAAAGTTAGGTTCGATGTATGGTATACTCTAAAGTGCCAAACTGACAATGTATGTAAAATAAGCTATGGAAATTATTACACTAGTTGGTATTTCTGGTTGGATGACTGGGAAGTTTGATTTTTGTTTTTTT
>NW_015341552.1:0-210 GCF_001447785.1 Gekko japonicus
GAAACACCATAAGGTGGAACGTCATAGGAGCACCATGAGTCAGTTGTGACATGACAGTGCACTTTACTGCAGCCAAGGTACCGAGGCTGCGAGGCAGAGTCACTTGCCTAAGACCGGTTGGTGACTTTGTAGCGGATGGAAGATGGGCACTCCTAGGCTCACAGTACTTACTATTTACCACTAGACAAGCCATGAACGAAGACAACAAAT
>NW_015341553.1:0-210 GCF_001447785.1 Gekko japonicus
TGAATCAGAGACTGAGAAATGAGTCTTTTATTAGGCCTTTGCCTGCATTGTTATACACCTGTGAGTGACGCAGCATGGATGGAGAGTTGGCCCTTTCTCTGCCCCGGGGCTTTGTCACCCAGCACGGTCACTTTGAGTCACAGCTGCCAGGCCGCGTCTGTTGTTGCCGCTGGGCCTGTCAGGAGCCACCATAGCTTTCCAGTGAGGCCA
>NW_015341554.1:0-210 GCF_001447785.1 Gekko japonicus
GACTCTTTCAGTTGATGGTGATTGTGAATTTGGTTTCCACCAGATGCAGAGTAAGCACCCTCGCGTTAATCTGAAATGCCATGCAAGTTACATGTAGATTGAATCCGGGGGCCAAGTTGCAGATCCCACACAAGGTGCCCCCAGAAAATTGCATCTTGGGGATGTGTCTGGCACAGGTTCAGGAGTGTATAGAACCAACCCAGGACAAGC
>NW_015341555.1:0-210 GCF_001447785.1 Gekko japonicus
AATTACTATATTTGGCTAATAGTGACCTCTGCTGGCCAATGGCTGCAATCAAAATGGTGCACATGCAATTTAAAATTACAGGTTTACGTTAGTTATCCAGACTACATATGTGCCTCAAATCATTTTTTGTCAATAAGCTGAAAAGTCTGCATGGCTTTCCGGATGGTCATTCCTATCAAATCAAAAAGAAGCTTACCAGTAAAGAATTAG
>NW_015341556.1:0-210 GCF_001447785.1 Gekko japonicus
CATGGCCGGGAACTGCAGGGGTCCTGTACATTCCTGGTGTTTGCTGTTAATTCGTTAGCTGTTAAATCACTTGTTAAATCAAGCGCTATATTCTGATTCAGACTTAGTGTAAAAAGGTTTCCCGTGCAAGCACAAAAGCTGGCCGTTGTCAGTAGAATGCTTGCTCCACACTCAGTTGCTATGGCAATTCGGGATTTAAATGAAATATTC
>NW_015341557.1:0-210 GCF_001447785.1 Gekko japonicus
GTCAAGGACCTGACCTTTCTGGAGTTCTTCCCGATAGTGGTGGCAGTGGGGCTCTGGACAGCCGAGTTTGCCGGCCGCACGGTCCACTTTTGGTGCGACAATCAAGCCACAGTTCATGTCATAAACACATTGACGTCCAAATCAGCGAGGGTCATGACGCTGGTCAGAGCTTTCACGCTGTTGTGCTTGAGGAATAACATACTGTTTCGG
>NW_015341558.1:0-210 GCF_001447785.1 Gekko japonicus
GACATCCAAAATGGTACTGACTGGTCTGTTGTCTGCGGAGACAAATCAGAGAATAATATTTCATTAGGATAACTACTGCCACATGGATCCTTCCCTGATATAAACTGCAGGACAGAGGACCTGTCCCCCAAAACAGCCACCAGCTGGTGAGTTTGCCCTTAGGCCATGACACAGGTCACAGATTTCCTGATGATCTGCTCTTCCCAGGGC
>NW_015341559.1:0-210 GCF_001447785.1 Gekko japonicus
ACCTCAGCAATGTCATTGTATGACTTCAACGTACAGCCCAGAAGTGACGATGGGTCGCTCTGGAAATTGCCAAACACTCTGTGGTAAAGCTGGGGGTTCCTAGAGCGACCCATTGTCACTTCCTGGCACTGGTGCAGGAGAGGCCAGCAGGGTTTTTACAAATTATCCTCGGTGGAGCACAGAGACAATCCGCAAGAGGCCTAACAACCC
>NW_015341560.1:0-210 GCF_001447785.1 Gekko japonicus
TTATCCAGCATAATAAAGGCCAGAAGAAGTGTCCCTGTAGTGCCAAGGAGCTGAAACTAATTCCAGGAAATCAGCTCAAACCAGGAAAGGGACCAACCCCCCCCCCAAAAAAAACCCCTCCATCTATCAAATCTTCCCAAGGGTAATATTCTTTGGTTTGGAGTCCCATAATACCCAGTAATGGGCTGTAGCCATCCAGAATGTCTTGCT
>NW_015341561.1:0-210 GCF_001447785.1 Gekko japonicus
GATACAGAATGGGGCCCAGATGGGTGAGGGTGCTGTGCCA
Organism: Gekko japonicus; assembly: GCF_001447785.1. Classification (NCBI taxonomy): domain Eukaryota; kingdom Metazoa; phylum Chordata; class Lepidosauria; order Squamata; family Gekkonidae; genus Gekko; species Gekko japonicus. Next base: position 41 of record NW_015341561.1, read on the forward strand.
TCTTCAAGATGACGTATAACAGCCCAGCAGGCAGCAGATGTAAGGGCAACCATGAGAGAGCATCAAGAACAACAGGGAGCCCCATTAGTTGGACAGGATCCAATGCACCAGCTCTGCTCACTGATGACGCAGGTATTAGGACAAAATGCCCAACAAATGGCATTGCTGCA
>NW_015341562.1:0-210 GCF_001447785.1 Gekko japonicus
TCAGCCTTTCTCTGTTCTGCTGCTGGCCAGCAGTGAGCAGTGCTTCTGTTTTTACTGGCACATAGCACTTCTGCAGGCTGGCATGGGTTCTGGGCAAAGTGTTGGGATGCCCCTGGTGAGGCTTCCTGTGCTCCCGGGGGGGAAAGCATCTGCCTTTCTTGAAGATGCTTCCTTTGTTGTCAGCGGGCAATTCTGCATTGGCTTTTCCCT
>NW_015341563.1:0-210 GCF_001447785.1 Gekko japonicus
AATAAATTAGGTTAAAAACCTTTAACAAACATTTAAAACAACAGTGATCAATGATCATTAAGATGGCACCTAAAGAAAGCACAACTAGTGCCCCATATTCTGGCAGCAAGGGGGGGGGGGGAAAAAGTGGAAAGGGGAAAAAAAGGAAGGAGGAAATCAGCCTGATTTAAAATCGTCACATTCCTCAGCCATAGGCCTGGCGGAACATCT
>NW_015341564.1:0-210 GCF_001447785.1 Gekko japonicus
CAGGTTTGGAGAGGGGTTTACCACCTGGTCAGAGTTGATAAAACCAGGCGTTGGCTAAATAACATCATAGGCAGGTTGGTAGTCTCAGGGGGCAGAAGGGAAATCCCATATCCTGGGATCAAGTTTTTGTTGTCACATCTTTTCCAGCCCAAAGGGATTCACCTGTCTGCTGCTGGGATATACATTTTATTAGCTGATCTGCAGGATGTG
>NW_015341565.1:0-210 GCF_001447785.1 Gekko japonicus
AATCTGCCTTGATTCTCAGGGATAAAGGTGGTCCATAAACAATGTAAAATTAAAAAATGGCTCAAAGAATAAGCTGACCCTGAGCCAGGATTTAGAGAAATTAAAAAAACAGAAAAAGCCCTGAACATGGAAAACATCTACAGCTAAACACGGTCAGGCAGAAAAGCATTCTCCATGGTACTAACAGAAGTAAAAGGAAACAGGCGCATG
>NW_015341566.1:0-210 GCF_001447785.1 Gekko japonicus
CCATAGCTCCATTTTCTGGATCTATTAATCCACACTGTATGGCATAGTTCGGATTTAGGAATATGATTTCTTACTGCAGTATTACTTCAGGGTTAGAGAAAGGCACTTATTTGCAAGTCATTTTGCTTTCTGTGTTCAGGTACTCCTGAATAGGGTTGTCAGGTCTCTTACCTTTGCCAGCAAGGGGCTTTGGGGGGTGATCTGGGAGGT
>NW_015341567.1:0-210 GCF_001447785.1 Gekko japonicus
TCCGCAACGCGGGAGTTTTTACGTGCAGGAGTCTTTCCAGTTCAGAGAATCTTCTGTCTCGTAAGTCTCCGCTTGGTGGCCAAAGTGCCACAGACCTGAGACAGCTCCGATGACCCCGTCCACTGTTTGTCCAAAGAAGCCCAGCCAACAACACGGGGAAAGTGGTGGAGAGGATTCCTCAAGAGGAACGGGTTGGCCCCTGTGTGAGGC
>NW_015341568.1:0-210 GCF_001447785.1 Gekko japonicus
GTGCTGCAATGCAAAACAAAACACTTCGTAGTTTCATGAATGAAAGCTATCAAAATATTATCTTGTTTACAAAGAATCAGTTCAGCCAATCAACTCTTTTACCCCTTTCCTTTAGAGCACCAGGGCTCAATATTTCTTCAAGTGAATGAAAAATAAATGGCAGAAGACTGAGGAAGAATGGCAGGAACAGAATGTTAACAAAGCAACTTT
>NW_015341569.1:0-210 GCF_001447785.1 Gekko japonicus
CCCTGTATGATGCGTATGTGGGAGGCCAGCTGGAGAAGAGGGCAGAGAGGCCCACGTGTACCAAGGACCCCCCCAGACCCTTCTCGTCTCCACCCCGTCCCCAGAGGACTCCGGCGCCTGTGTCCGAAGGCCATCCGTGACGGGTGAGGCGGAGGAAACGGAAGGCAGGCTGCTCCAGGCGGGAGGGACCTCTGGTTCGCCTCCTGGAAG
>NW_015341570.1:0-210 GCF_001447785.1 Gekko japonicus
GGCAATCCCTTCAACCAAGGCCTCAGTCCAAGGTAGGCTTACTATTTCCCTGGTTATGGCAGAAACCTCCTGGGAACTGCTGCTGTTGCCTGCCAATGCTCAGCTGGTTGGTGAGTGGAAACATGACGCCAAATGGGTGGCACAACCATCATCCCATGATGACACGATTTCCAGCATGACTCAGGAGCAAAGGCATCACACTGGGGGTGA
>NW_015341571.1:0-210 GCF_001447785.1 Gekko japonicus
CCGCCGTCCCTATGGAGATTGGCCTGCTCACTTTCCAAGGGGAGGGGGAAGTACCTTATCCAGATTGCTCCCTTGGGCCGGGGGCCCCAGTTGGGAGGCGGGGGTGCGGGTTCGCAGGTGCTAGGGCCCTGAACCGGATCAAGGGCTTCCGAGGGGGCTGAGCAGCCAGACTTCCCGGTTCAGAACATCAGAAGGGCCCTGCTGCATCAG
>NW_015341572.1:0-210 GCF_001447785.1 Gekko japonicus
CCTATTTCGCCAAGTCACCCACAGCCCACAATGAGGAAATCATTTGTCGTCGGAGAGGATCTTATTTTCAGCCGTGCTCCGCTACGTAATGTAACGAACCTCAACCTGGGGGACTGGGGCTTCTGCGGTCCCTTTGTAATAACTCTCCCACACATACACTTCTGCGGTGTCTATCATACACATACACACCTGCCAATTTAACCACATCTT
>NW_015341573.1:0-210 GCF_001447785.1 Gekko japonicus
TACACTGAGATTTACACTTGAAAGACTCATAGCATACAAGCCATGGCCCCTCCTCACTCCAACCTTCCCCATAAGATTTCCCAATACGATTTTCCGTCACATATCTATCTGAAGAAATAGGCTGTGAAGTTCATCCTGGCTACCCCTTTGCAATCACTGGGCCATGCCCTTCCAGCTCAGAGGACAACCAAGGAAGTAGCAAGGCCTTCA
>NW_015341574.1:0-210 GCF_001447785.1 Gekko japonicus
CTTCATCCTTTAGGGCCTCCCTGCAAGACATCGTCGTCTAGATTCACCCTGTCCATCACCGCTTGCGGGCATCCATTGAGAGCTTCCACAGCTCTATTAAAGGCGCCTCCAACGTCTGTGTACTAGAAATGGGGAAATGAGCAGTTATCAGCTCCTTGATACATACTGCTGTGCATATGACTATGAACAGAGAATAGTAATTAACTGAGA
>NW_015341575.1:0-210 GCF_001447785.1 Gekko japonicus
TTAGTTGGAGAAAAAACAGGAACACCTTTCTTACATGCATACAACACTTATCATAATGGTGGGCCTTTCACTTGTATAATGAGAACTCAAGTTTTTAATAGTTTTAGAGCTGGTTCCATGTGACCTGGTGGGAGTGGGACTGTACGATGCCATCGAGTCACAGTGTATGGTTTTCAGGTCAAGAGACATTCAGAGGCAGTTTGCTGTTGC
>NW_015341576.1:0-210 GCF_001447785.1 Gekko japonicus
GAGGAATGGGAGGTGAGAACAGAAACTCTTAAGTCTGCCGCCTTGTCACTCTTCTCAGCTTCTTATGATATTACTCAAACTTCTTCTAAAGTTGAAGTTTTCCTCTGGACTAAGGAGGTTTCCACCAATAGAAAGGGCTCTTCCTCCTGCCAAAGGAGCCTCCTGCCAACTTCCTTGACAAGAAGAGCCCCTTCAAAGTTGGAGGAAAGC
>NW_015341577.1:0-210 GCF_001447785.1 Gekko japonicus
TTTGGTTTTCTTTTCAGGCAGCATTTCACTCCCCACACGGCAACAGGGCTCTGAAATCCTGGGAAGCTCTGGAGCAGGATTCGAGGCCCAGCTTCTGATGGGTTCAAAGGCCCTGCCTCAAACTTTGCATCCGCTTTTGACATCCCGTCTCCCTGAGCAACTTATGACGACAACCAGTTTGGTGTCGTGGTTAGGATCGTGGACTCTAAT
>NW_015341578.1:0-210 GCF_001447785.1 Gekko japonicus
GATGTATTCATATTTCCCAGTTAACATTTCAAGGTTGTGCAGGAACAAAACAAGGATCCAAAACAAGAGAACTGGCATCTGACTTAAGGATGCTAAAGTGATGCTAAAGTTTGCAAATAATGTGCTCATACTGTGAATTTTTACTTCTGGTGAAAAAATCTTTTCCCTTTACCATTAAACCAACTCTGTTTTTCATTTTTAATGGCACCG
>NW_015341579.1:0-210 GCF_001447785.1 Gekko japonicus
AAACAGACCACTGCAGGGGGATGGTCTGCTGCTCATGGATTGTATAGGTATTCCACGAGACCTCTGAATAGGTCTTAATAATTTAAAACAAACCACCACATGGGGATGGTCTGCAGCCACCATGACGCCCCACACTGGAACCTCATGGGCCCACAGCAGTTGTGAACATGATTGTCCCTCTTAAGTAGTTGGCACATTTTGGCAGGAAAC
>NW_015341580.1:0-210 GCF_001447785.1 Gekko japonicus
CCGATTTTCAGTGAAATGAGATACACGTCCGACTCTAGATTTTAAAGGTCTAGATTTTAAAACATATTATAAAAATCCAGCTACTGTTTCCAGCAAGGGTACTTTTTCTTTGCTATGAGCCTCAAGAGTTAAGTGCACACCAGCTGCTTCAAGGCATTAAGAACACAGTTCCCCAACGTGGCTCCCACGGGCACCGGGACACCCACCAGT
>NW_015341581.1:0-210 GCF_001447785.1 Gekko japonicus
CTTGCCCCGCCCCCGTACTTAGTCGGAGACGCCAAGCCTCGGGTGAGGCCATGCTCTCAGGTGTGTCCTCCGGGGTGGGTCGACACATATGTGCTCCGCCTGGGCCACCGGGGTCGGAGGCGTGGGCGGTCCCTCACACTGGGCTGGTGGCCTGGCACAGTAGCCTCTGTCCTGGGTGGTGGCTCCTCTCCCTCCCCGCAGCTGCTGGCG
>NW_015341582.1:0-210 GCF_001447785.1 Gekko japonicus
GAAACAGACACTTCAAGAATCTTCTCTCCAAAGACAACGAGAGAAAGAACTCTGAAAGCCTCTAGAAATGTTTCTTCCAACATCCTTGAAGGTCCCCAATCTTTTTGAGCCTGTGGCCACAACTGGAATTTTGACTGTGGTGGGCTCAACCACTAAATGTCTGTCATAAAATGTCTGCTGAAGGAGGTGGGACCAATCACAAAATGGCTG
>NW_015341583.1:0-210 GCF_001447785.1 Gekko japonicus
TGCGTTCCTGCCCAAAAACAGCCCTGCAGCTGGGTGACATTGACCAGGCAGCTAGTGAGGGAGTGCATCCCTATGGGAGATTCTGGACCTCTCAGCAGACTTCAGGGCCACTAACTCCTGTAACTCTTGGGGCATTTCTGTCTACTGTGTACAATGACAGTAGGGCTATAATGTGACAGAATGGTTCAGGAAGGGCGTGGAGCAGGGGTC
>NW_015341584.1:0-210 GCF_001447785.1 Gekko japonicus
AGTCCGCGGACTTAACCGCTACACCAAACAGGTTGTAGGCCCCGATTTATCCCAGAGATTGTAGTGTCTGGCCTCGAATGGCTTACTTGGGAAAGGGAGCCGATCTCCCATGTCTACAGCAGAGACCATTCCAACAGACGTTCCTTTACAAAGGTTGAGAAGATTATGAAGTCCATAAATACAGATGCCCTGACCTGGCTGGCCCAGGCT
>NW_015341585.1:0-210 GCF_001447785.1 Gekko japonicus
TGTAGCAGTAGAAAAGAGCCAGAATCCAGAAGCCCCTGAACGACTAGCAAAATTTTGGTCAGGGGAGGAGCTTTCCTGAGTCACGCTGCTCACTTCTTCAGATAGTACAAGGCTGATGGGTTTCTGTTCTGTATGGCTAAATGTGGTGCCTCTTATGTAGATAGATCAAGAATGGTAGCTGTGTTAATCTGTTTGTAGCAGTGGAAAAGA
>NW_015341586.1:0-210 GCF_001447785.1 Gekko japonicus
ATGCGCCTGCAAAACCAGGACCGGCTGGCACAGGCTTAGCAAAATTACTACGAGCAAATGCAACTGCCACAGAAGCCCGTGGCAGACATGACGGTAGCAGCATTCTGTTCATGTGTTGCAGGGGCACCCTGGTCGCACGTATTGGGAGAGTGCAGAATCTCACGCAGCACCTGATATGTGTGAGGGGAGCGGTGGCGCAGGCAGTTCAAC
>NW_015341587.1:0-210 GCF_001447785.1 Gekko japonicus
CCTGCTTTCCAGTTCATGCCTATGCTGTCCCATTTTCTTAGCTATGCTATCTTTTGGCTAGCCTGCCTAGGGCCGCTGCCTTCCTCTGTACCTCATTTAAAAGACCTTTGGCCATGTGCGCTCTAAGGTTGCTTTCTTTATATCTTTCTCCTTGTTGTTTTACTTCCCTTGTTCTTTGAAGCTTTTCCTTAAGCCTCCTTTCCTCAGGTT
>NW_015341588.1:0-210 GCF_001447785.1 Gekko japonicus
GCAGAAAGCAGAAAAATCTCTGGCCACATCTTTTTTGTTTGTTTTGGAAGGTGCTCTTTGAAGCTGACCAGGCTGGTTAGTGGCCCTGAGATGGCCTGATTTGGTACCTCTGCAGTGTCTTTGTGTGTGTTTCTTGCTTGGTTGTCTAAAATGAGTACTAAGGATCATTTAGAAAAGAACTCTGAAATGTGGGTTAAGGAAGGCTCTTCA
>NW_015341589.1:0-210 GCF_001447785.1 Gekko japonicus
TCTGCCACTGAGCCACAGCCCCTTCCCCAATAGCTGCCTTCTCCTTCTCCCCCAGTAGCTGCCTTCTACTGAATCAGGCCAGCGGTCCACGAGGGTCAGTTTTGTCTGCTTGGAGTGGCAGCCGATCTCCGGAGTCTTAAGCAGAGGCCTTTCATATCACCCACTGCTAGATCCAAGGATCGAACCCGGGACCCTCTGCACGCCAAGCAG
>NW_015341590.1:0-210 GCF_001447785.1 Gekko japonicus
TTTTCATTTGCAGGGAATTTTCAACATTCCAAAATATAATTCTCCACGATCCTCAACCTACATGAAGTGGTGAGGTCCATCTCATAAATCTACACTCTCATTCTGTGGCATGTTGAACCAGGTACAGAAAGAGCTTATATAATGGTTATTTGGAAGTGAAAGTGCAAATATTCTTATGACAACCAATCTCTTAATGAATGTGGTTGTTTT
>NW_015341591.1:0-210 GCF_001447785.1 Gekko japonicus
ATATGAGGGACCCAGCCCATGAATGGTTTTGTACGTCATAGCGAGTACCTGAAATTCAGCCTAGAAACTGGTGGGCCACCAATGGAGTGACCATAGCCTGGGAGTAATCTGCATGTTCCTACTGGCTCCCAGTATTAGCTGAGGTGAGGCATTCTGCACCAAGTGGAATCTCCGAGCTGATTTTGAGGGGAGACCTATGCAGAGTGCATT
>NW_015341592.1:0-210 GCF_001447785.1 Gekko japonicus
CCAACCCAGCATGGATCATTGACACTGGCATAGTAGCACATGCATCATATCGGCAATCCCATCATATATTTCCATCCTTGAAAATTTGCAAAGAATTATAGAGATCAATCTATAGGAGATCAACTAACATGTCATGGCAGTGGCTTATGAATGAGGTCTAGGCATCGTCTCTTAAGATGAGGGCTTCTAAGAAAATTCTACACATAATAT
>NW_015341593.1:0-210 GCF_001447785.1 Gekko japonicus
CTGTGAGCTAGCTCACACTAACACTGATCCTTGGGTCTCTATCCGCCAGCGGATAAGGGACTATGTTGTCTTGTATAAGGTAGAAGGTAATTTTGTTATAATCAGGGCAATCCATAACTCACAACAGAAATGATAATAAAGACTTTCCAGTATCATGTGGAGTAAGGAGTCAACCCTTTTCAGGTCACATTGGCAAAGCCTGTCCAAATA
>NW_015341594.1:0-210 GCF_001447785.1 Gekko japonicus
TTGCTTGGTGGTAAATTGGTAATGAAATCCATGGAGATGACCTCCCAGGGGCAGCTTGGCATTTCAAGCGGCCGGAGTTTTCCCAATGGTTTTCCCGGCCACTTTTTGCACATGAGGCATGTCTGGCAAGAGTCCATGTACAGAGAGACATCCTGTCTCATATGTGGCCACCAAAATTGCTTCTGCAAGAGGTGCAGAGTTTTCAGAAAA
>NW_015341595.1:0-210 GCF_001447785.1 Gekko japonicus
CAAGGGAACCTTTACCTTTAAACACACTTTGAATCGACTTGCATAGTTCCAGGGCTCTTCGTCCTCAAACAACTGACAGCTAACCAGGGACTCGCGGGTCCCCCCAGCCGCATTGGCCAAACGGATCTACTTATGAATCTGAGTGGAATATGTTCCCTCCACAGTCTGGCATTGCTCCGTAGCTTAAAGCAGAAGGGAATGTAAAGCACA
>NW_015341596.1:0-210 GCF_001447785.1 Gekko japonicus
AATGCATTCCATGTGCAAACAGTCTGGAGAACAGTGTTCATTTTGAGCAGCAACATCTCACAACTAGGGACACGCACAAACCGAACCACGAAGCAAAATATGTGATGAATTTTGCCCTGTTCATAGTTCATTAAGTCAAGTTTGTGGCAGAGTGTTTGGCACAAACTTTCTACACACTTCAACATTGTTTGTGGAGGTTTGTGAGCAGAT
>NW_015341597.1:0-210 GCF_001447785.1 Gekko japonicus
AACAGTGGCACCTTTAGAGGACAATAGCACAAGCGGCCAGGGTCGTGAGTCTTGACGGCTTGATGATTGCTCTGGTTGATGGGCTTGGCAGGTACGTGTCAGTCAGCTAATCCATTTATGCAAGTAGATCTTTTGTCATACTGGGCAGCACACCTGCAGTATCTGGCAAAGGTGGGGGGGTTGTGCCTGCGTGCTGACAGGGGTTTCTGC
>NW_015341598.1:0-210 GCF_001447785.1 Gekko japonicus
TCCTTGGACATCTTTCCAAAATTTATTTACATTTTTACAGGTCCACCAAACGTGGAAATATGAGCCCAACTGTACCTTACACTTCCAACATTTACCATCTAGACCCTCATACAGTCGAGCTAGTCTTTCGGGTGACATGTACCATCGGTAAACCACTTTATAAACATTTTCTTTCAGTGCAACTGCTTTTAGCCATCTTGTGTTATTCCA
>NW_015341599.1:0-210 GCF_001447785.1 Gekko japonicus
TATTTACCTCCATGCCATGAAAAGCTTCTACTGCCCATTTTTAGATATTGAGCCTGTATTAAAGGGGAAGAATATTTTTCTCCAGGACTGTCTGCAACCTTACCATCACCCCTTCTAAAACAAATACCTGGAACATCACTCCAGTGTCCTACATTTCTTTTCTTTGTTATTACACCTGAAACTGCCTTATTCTGAATCAAACCATTGGTC
>NW_015341600.1:0-210 GCF_001447785.1 Gekko japonicus
TCTGTGTTCAGAGGAAGTGTATCTGTGAATCTCTGGTGCTGGAGGAGAGTTATTGCCCTCATGTTCTGTTTGTAGACCAACCACAGATGTTTGGCTGGCCACAATCAAGAACAGATGTTGGCCTTTTTGGACCTTAGATACGATCCTCTAAGATTCTAATGTTCCTAATGCACCTACAGGATAAGGCTGAAAGGGTTTGTGCAGTTGTGA
>NW_015341601.1:0-210 GCF_001447785.1 Gekko japonicus
GGAAGGAACACTCACCACATGTTCTCTACGATTTTAAAGAGGTACATGTTGGTGCCGGATTGCAAAGGGACGACCACGAGGAAAGTGAAGGCCACGGCGCAGACGAAAAAGACGATGTGTTGAATGAGCAGACCTTGAAAAAGAACAGACAGCCAGTTACACAAAAGAGGCATTGACAACACTGGGCAGTCCAGTGTTCCCTCTAAGCTG
>NW_015341602.1:0-210 GCF_001447785.1 Gekko japonicus
GCTGGAACTGAAGGGGAGGTCTTTGTACAAAACTCCCTATGACAGCATAAAGCCAGCGCACTGGCTGCTTCCTGGTGGGGTGCAAAGACGTGCCCCCTCCGCAACAGCAGCAACAAGTATAGTAGCCACGCCCTCCTGTTCCTGTGCTGCTTGCTCCTGCCTCTGCCCCCTGCACATTTTGGGGATGCCGGGCTCCAGGTGGGACCTGGG
>NW_015341603.1:0-210 GCF_001447785.1 Gekko japonicus
ACGCAGGATCTGACTCCTTTGTGTGTGTGACCCGGGGTTGCTCGTGCAGTGCATTATGTGCACCCTTAATCAATACACATTCTTTCAAATGAATCAGGATGTAGGGTGTTACTTTTTATTTAACCAAGGTCAAAGAAGCTGCTGCCACAATCCAGAGGGCCTTCTGCCTCCACCTCCCTTCTTGGCTCTTTGGTTCCCGTGGCTCACTTG
>NW_015341604.1:0-211 GCF_001447785.1 Gekko japonicus
TCACCTTCTGGTACGGTGTGAGAAGTGCAATGCTTTCACTAGGATGAGAGGGGAACCACCTTTCCCCAATCACAGTGGCATTACTAAGGCAGGGCTGATTTCACACTAGAGCTGCCTCGATGTTGCGTCGCCATTTGCCCAGATACTATTGGTCAATTTCACACCCGAAGCTGGGGGGGCTACATTTGACCCGCGGCTTCGACCGATTTCC
>NW_015341605.1:0-210 GCF_001447785.1 Gekko japonicus
GTTCATCTCCGTGCCCTGTTCCCTTTAATGGAGCATGGCCTCTCCCATCCTTTATTAAACCGAAGCCTGCAGGGCTCTGACCTGAGAGATCAGAATTTGAATACGAATTAAGGCACCATGGGGGGGGGAATCAGCCTGGGGGCTGAAATTGCAATCCCATGATTACGAATGAGCCCATTTATGTAACTTCAGAAGTCAAACAAATGTAGA
>NW_015341606.1:0-210 GCF_001447785.1 Gekko japonicus
TAGCAGATTTACAGGCCGTAGTCGAAGAGACAATAACTCTAGCTATAATAACAGCAGTAAAAGTAGCTATGAATCCCAAGAAAAACTAGATACATTTGTCCAGAAAATGGAACTTCAGATGAAAGAAAACCAGAAACAAGACACTGCTGTTGTTACCACAACTACAGACAATTTGGAAATAAAATCAGAAGAACCAGATTTTAAATTTGA
>NW_015341607.1:0-210 GCF_001447785.1 Gekko japonicus
ATCACTGTGGTTGTAGCTTTCATGGCCACTAAACCAGGATCCAGGATCAGGAAGTGGATGGGGAAAAGACTCACCAACTCCATTCTTCTGTCCTGTTCCTTCGTTCAAGTATGCATTTGTGCAGTTTGGCTAGGAACTTCTCCTCCTTTCCCACATACTGACATGAAGTCATTGACTAGAGAGATCACTCTAGGATGTAATGAAGGGTCT
>NW_015341608.1:0-210 GCF_001447785.1 Gekko japonicus
AGTTCCGACACCTCTTTTTGGAAGGAAGGGAGGGAGGTTCCAATCATCAGGCTTTGGGTAGGGCATCCCTATCAATGAACAACTGCCTGTCTGAATAGACCATACTGAGACAAAATGGCCTATGTAAGGGAAATCAGTCCTTCTAATGGTAAAGAGACTGACTTCCTTTGTTTTCGCAAAGAAACTAAAATGGAGCCACACACACAGGCC
>NW_015341609.1:0-210 GCF_001447785.1 Gekko japonicus
TGTCTCCTATGCTTTGCCTATGCTTGGAAGTAGACTTTCGTCGCAACACCTGTCTAAATGGATTATGGAGACGATTAAGCTCTGCTACCTGCTGGCCAAGAAGCCTCTCCTGGAACCGCTTCGTGTGCACTCCACACGAGCGGTGGCCACTTCTACAGCCTTCCTGAAGGGTACGTCACTCCATGACATCTGCAATGCAGCAACTTGGGC
>NW_015341610.1:0-210 GCF_001447785.1 Gekko japonicus
GTCCTGAAGAACCTGATTCCAGTTACCTGCTGCCAAACCTCTTCACGTCCATCGGACCATCGGTGACTCTGAACAAGATACCTTTGAGAATATGTGCTTAGTCTTTATGTTCTCACCAAGCTAGTTTGCAAGTTGTACAGTTTCCGAAGGTAATCCAAGGAAATCCAAAATGGATTACAACATTCTCCTCTCCTCAATTTTATCACCACA
>NW_015341611.1:0-210 GCF_001447785.1 Gekko japonicus
CAGAGAGGCGTATGTACACTGTAAATAATAAATAATAAATAACAAGCAGTGACTGACAACCCAGGGGCGATTATGCGCTTATGCACACGTCCCTATCTGATCAAAAAAAGGTGGGGAGAATGGACGGGAAGGTTCACACTTCCCGACTGGCTTCGGTTTGCAACAGGGCAGTTCAGACATGTGGAAATGCAGAGTGAAAGTGCCGGCAGA
>NW_015341612.1:0-210 GCF_001447785.1 Gekko japonicus
AATATTTAAAAAATAACCTTTTTTACCATGGCATAGTGATCTATTTCTTTCCTGCCTCGCATTACACCTTAAGCTAAACTCATATCTGGCGGCCCCAACTAAAGATGATACATCCCCGGCCAAAATATCTATTTAATTTTCAGATTTGAATTTCTCAAATTACACGAAACTTTACAGTATTTCCCAAATAAACAAGATTATCTAATCACA
>NW_015341613.1:0-210 GCF_001447785.1 Gekko japonicus
TGAAAACTGCACAGAACGCACTGTGCTCTGAAAATGGCAGTAGATCTGCAATGGCCCATTCTCATATTCAAAACATACAACAGCCATGAAGTAAGGAGTATGCACGTATGAACCACCCCCTGAAATGAAGATGCACGAACAACAATGTATGAACCATTCCAAGCTGGAATCCAGTTCTAAATAATGTATGTGAAACACACATTTGCATTC
>NW_015341614.1:0-210 GCF_001447785.1 Gekko japonicus
GCCATCCAGGTCAGGATGGAGTGATCCAGGCGCAGTTGGATTCCCCTGAACACAACATCTGAAAAGTTCCATCTCCACAGACAAATCTTAAAGACCAGAAAAGGACTCTCTGAGGCCTTGCGGCTGAGGCTAAACTCCCCCTACCCGCCCCCTAGCACGAGCCCATCTTATTTCCACTGCCAAATCTGCCCGCCTCCTTCCCAGCATGCC
>NW_015341615.1:0-210 GCF_001447785.1 Gekko japonicus
GTCCGGGCGAGGCAGCCACAGCCAGGGCCCGTCTGTTATGGAATTGTGGGGGCAGATTTTCCCGTACATATCGACAGTTCTTGAAGAGCAAAGTGTGGCGGCCGCGTTCACACCAGTAGAGCTTTATCCCACCGATACCCCACCCATTAGTGCTCGTAAACGGTTCTGCATCTACGTGGAAGGAAGGCTCGAGTGGAGTGCCGCAGGGCT
>NW_015341616.1:0-210 GCF_001447785.1 Gekko japonicus
GTGTTTAGTAGTTGATTTACAACTTCTAGCGTTCACATCCACTAGAAGAAAGGGTTTTAAACAGAAGGTGCTGCTCCACACTTTCTAGAGATCAGCGATCTTCACAACATCAAAATGGGCAACCCTCTTTTAATGGAGGGCTCCCCTTGAAGTGAAATTGACACGCAAGGGACTTGATAAAGAATTCTTCTGAAGAAGTTATTGATGTCC
>NW_015341617.1:0-210 GCF_001447785.1 Gekko japonicus
CCAGAGTTCAGAATCCCAATGGTGAACATCAACTCTAGTTAATCTCAGTCTTGATTCTTCTGTGCTCAGTGAAAACAATTGTCACTTGACTTTGAACATCAAACTTTTCTATTCTAATACCTGTACTTCATTCATCACATGTATCTTTCCGGTGGTAAGTGGTGTCAGGTTGCAGCCGACCTATGGTGATCCCATAGGGTTTTCAAGGAA
>NW_015341618.1:0-210 GCF_001447785.1 Gekko japonicus
CGCTCAGGCCTCACTGCCAGAGACGGGGGGGGGAAGGAGACGGGGGAAACCAGTGGGGCACAGAGGCTGGCAGCTGCTCGGGCCTTGCACCCTGAGCCAGGGGTGGTGGTGGAGGTGGGGTGGAGGAGATCGGGGATGGTGATGGAGGGGGTGGTAGAGGAGACCGGGGATGGAGGGAATTGGGGGGGATGGGGGGAAGCTTACCTGCTG
>NW_015341619.1:0-210 GCF_001447785.1 Gekko japonicus
TCCAGCAGGGTTCTTCTTATGTTCTTAAGCAGTTTGAAGTGGTGGACACATCTTTTAACTATGTGCAGAACTCCTTGCTCTCAGCTAAGGTGCAAATCTTTCTGTAGCAGGAAACGAATTGTTCTTTGGTTCTTCACAAAACTCAGTAACAAAATGCTAGAGGGAATTTTACTTCTTTTCTGCAATCTATCAGCAATGCTGCACCAGACA
>NW_015341620.1:0-210 GCF_001447785.1 Gekko japonicus
CTTAGGGGGAACACTGCTGGCAACCCTATACCAGGGTAAAGGAGGAGAGCATGGCAAGCCAGAAGGAAAGCGATACCAGAGCTGCAGTACTCGTGCCTCCCAAGAAAAGATATGGGGTTGGTGAGAAGCGGAGGAACTAGTCATGATGACCTTAAAAGAAGGGGAATAGGCTGTTGCTTTGGGTCCCCTTTGGAGCTGCGGTGGCTCAAG
>NW_015341621.1:0-210 GCF_001447785.1 Gekko japonicus
GCTGCATTCACATCACCTTTTGTGGGGGGGAGGGATTGCTATCTTCTATGCCTTGATTGTATTGATTCAGTACCATTCCAACGGGGGGCCCGGAGAGAACTTCTGGCACGCTTGCAAAAGGGAAGCCCGTCATTTGATCTTTTGTAAAGTCCTTCCTTCGGGGGACCCGAGGTTCTTCTCTACCTTGTAACCTTACAGTAGCAAAAAGAA
>NW_015341622.1:0-210 GCF_001447785.1 Gekko japonicus
CCCTTTCCCTGCTGGCCACTCCTCCCCCACTCCCCTTCTCCCAGAGGTAGACATGTGACCCCTCTATGAACTTGCCTCAGCATTCTGCAGCCAATACGGGAGCCACTGTTGCTGTTCAAATGTGCCAATGGGCACAGGGCCTGCTCTTTAAGTGGGGGAGGGTACTCTGCACAGGCTTCTGGCTTTCTGTTGCTGCTGAGCCTTTTGTGA
>NW_015341623.1:0-210 GCF_001447785.1 Gekko japonicus
ATACATTATATTACATACACAACAGAGGAAAAGGCAGCTTTGGGGGTATGCCATAGAGTCTAGGAGAAGCAGAAATCTTAAACTGGCATTACCTCCCCACAGAAGTCCCTCCTTTCCCCAGACTTTGCTCTCCTCAGGTACCTCTCCCAGCTTTAAAACAGCTTTAAAAGAGGATTTGATGGGTCTACCAGTGGCTCCTAGCCATGGTGA
>NW_015341624.1:0-210 GCF_001447785.1 Gekko japonicus
AAGTTACAGAGAAAATCATACTGTAATACACTGGCACATGATTTTAAAAAGGATAAATGAAGGAGGGGAGGTTTCCTTACTAGCAATACAAGGAGTGAGTCTGCCCCCTAGTGTTTGTGAATGTTATGGCAAAAAAAGTACTAATTATTGCGAAAGGAAAATCTTCAAGAAGCTACAGTGCTGGCTCTGACACTGCTTTTCCACACTTGT
>NW_015341625.1:0-210 GCF_001447785.1 Gekko japonicus
CTAGGTTTCCAGGCAGGACTCTTCTGGCACTGTACCCTACGGTCATTATAGCTAGAGATGGTTGAGATCTTCTCAATGCAAAGGGGCACGTTCCGTTCAAGTTTTGATGTGTGTCGTTTTTTTATTTTGTGCTTTTGATGCTTTTGATGTTTTTTTATGTGCTGGTCCCTGACGGTTAAACGTTCTGTGATTTTTATGTTTTATGTGCTC
>NW_015341626.1:0-210 GCF_001447785.1 Gekko japonicus
TTTTAAAAACAAGCACTCAATTTTTCACTCCTTTAAAGTAATCTTTCCATATGAATAATTTCAGTCCCAGCAGCAAATGTTTGTGGATCATCTTAGAGCTTACTCTAAGAATAACTACAAAACAGAGTGAACTTTTATAGACTTATGTACAGGTTTTGCCATCTTCACAATTTGTTCCCCAACAAAAAATATTGCTCTATGTAGTAGCTA
>NW_015341627.1:0-210 GCF_001447785.1 Gekko japonicus
CCTGCTACAAAAAGAGCCCTGCCGGGCGGTCTTTGATTACCAAACAGTGAGCCTGAGAGAAGACAAAGGAACAATTACCATCAAAAAGCCAGCAAACCACTAGCTCCCAAAAAGGTAGCCTAGAAGGACCTAAGCCTTCTTTCATTCATTCCTAAGCCTTCTTTTTACATTGCAAGCCACCGACATCCCCTCCTCCTCAGGATTTCAAAT
>NW_015341628.1:0-210 GCF_001447785.1 Gekko japonicus
CCTATTGGGGATAAACCCCGTTTGATCCAAATGTATATAGTTTCCAATGATTTTATTAAGTCTGGCAGTCATGATAGCTGTAAATATTTTGTAGTCCTGGTTCAATAATGAAATCGGACGGTAGGAGCTCATAAGAGTAGGGTCCCTATCTGATTTGGGAATCAAAATAATTTTTGCTGAGTTCCATGTGTGTGGCATACTGTTTCCTTC
>NW_015341629.1:0-210 GCF_001447785.1 Gekko japonicus
CGCACCGCGCCATCCTCGCCCTCCCGTCCGTGCGCGGAGGATCGCCCGCAACTGGGTCCGGATCTTCGCAAGGTGTCCCCCCCCCGGCGCGCACTCCCATGCTCCGCGGAGTGTTGCCAAGGCGATGCGTCGCCCACGACGACCCCCCTCAGACACGCGGCCTCCACACCCACCTGTTTTTTAAAAACCACCCACCTCTGCTCACTGGCA
>NW_015341630.1:0-210 GCF_001447785.1 Gekko japonicus
TAATGCCAACAGCCCCTTCATCCACTGTTGTCCCCCATCCATGTCTTTGTGCCACTTCCGACAGCTCTTCAGGCACTCTCGTCCAGTCACCTCCCACATGGAAAACAAGGTGGTGGAATGAGCTGTGTGGGGTTCAGTCACAGCCTTTCCTATGTGTTTGCCAGGCATGTTCTTGGGCCTGTTGGGATGTGTCCCCAGCAGTACAGGGCC
>NW_015341631.1:0-210 GCF_001447785.1 Gekko japonicus
ACCCTGCTCACATGAATCAGTTGGTCCATCCTTGAAGCTCACAGTTTCTAGACTGCATTGTGCTGTGAAGATTTATGGCAATGAAGCAGTAGCCTGGTGCCTAGAGCCAAGCATGGCGTGTTTTGTTCCTCCCACCATGGTCAACGGCTTGTGCTTCTGCCAGCCTGAGATTCAGGGTTTCCTTGGTTCTCAAACCAGCAATAAATAACA
>NW_015341632.1:0-210 GCF_001447785.1 Gekko japonicus
ACACCTGTTTCCCACCCGCTTAAAGCCATTGCTCCCTGAAGCTCCTTCTAGCGGCTGCTCGATCCGGTCCGGGGGGTTGATTGCTGATTCCTCGCAGCTGTCTTGGTACTGGGGTCAGGGTGTCCTCTTGGCGACCCTTGCTCGACCTGTTGCCTTGGTTACGGTATCTGGCCTTCCTTGCCCGTGTTTGCTGTCTCCTGCCTTCACCTG
>NW_015341633.1:0-210 GCF_001447785.1 Gekko japonicus
TGCCCTCCCAAGAGGCTTTGAGAGAGTCATGTCTCTTTGTGTTGGAGTGGCACCGAAATCTTATATCAAGTAGCTCCTTTCCAATCACACAGCGATCGTGGTTTGCACACCCAGAGCCACTAGCTACCCTTTACAACATTACTATTGGATCCAGATGGCATAAAAAAGATATTTTTTACCAGGAGACAAAGGTACACAATTGAATCATTA
>NW_015341634.1:0-210 GCF_001447785.1 Gekko japonicus
GACTGAGCCACCCGTCACGTCACTCGTCAGTGGCAGGAATTCCCCCACATGCCCAGATCTCTGGGCTCAAGTCAGGGATTTGCCCAATTTATTTCGTTAGTAGCTCCTACGTTCCTTAGTCCACATGACCCTACTGGATTTAGTGAGACTCTGTAAATGACTAAGGGGGGGGGGGTCTCTGGCCTTAGATCAGGGGTGGCCAAACTGTGG
>NW_015341635.1:0-210 GCF_001447785.1 Gekko japonicus
CCAGGCGGTCTGTCTCTGAACGGGGGCTGGAAGGTGGAGTTCTGTGTAGCTAGGAGAAGCCCCACAGTGGGAGGGTCGGGGGAGAGCCAGGCTGTTCGGAGTCGCTACGTGCTTCAGTTCCACAAGTCTCATCATGCCCCAGACACCACCCAAACCTGTTCTCTCTGCTTTCACACAGCATTTTGGTTTCTGGTACAAAAACAGACTAGT
>NW_015341636.1:0-210 GCF_001447785.1 Gekko japonicus
AGGCCATTCCACAGGGATGGGGCCACGGCTGAGACGGCCACAGCTCTTGTCACCATTCAACATACTTCTGGGAAAGTGGCTCTAGTGGGTGGTATAGTGTGGTGTGGTATGAAATGCTGTGCCTGTTGAATTTCAATCTGCTAATGGCACGCAGCCAGAAAGGCACGGATCGAGGATTCCATACCTGTTGAATTTCAGCCTCGTGCTTGC
>NW_015341637.1:0-210 GCF_001447785.1 Gekko japonicus
GGCTGGACCCGGATCTGTCTCATTCAGGGCCGTGAGCTAAAGCGATGGCACAAGAGCACTTAGGCTCTTGCTCTTTGGCTCACACTTCTGGCCATGCCCTACAACTGGAAGGGAAAACAGTGGTGTTAATTGCTTTGCCTTCACTGGCATCAGACAGTCTTATCCCTGGTTGGTAACCAGCTGAAGCTGAAGGAGCACCAGACAGAACGC
>NW_015341638.1:0-210 GCF_001447785.1 Gekko japonicus
ATTATAGCTTGGGATTCAAGCCAAAGGACCTTAGCCATATTAAAACAGTATCTTCTGGTCAACTGCTTTTCTTTCTTTTTGTGTACAGCATTTGCATATGTGAGATGCCTTCCGATGATGTGATTTTAAATAATCGGTAATTATTAGGGCTGCTCATTTACCTTGCCTGTATATTTTGTTTTGACAAGTGTTCTATAACATTTTTTCCCC
>NW_015341639.1:0-210 GCF_001447785.1 Gekko japonicus
ACTTGTGGCCATTCTGGAAATTTTTAAAAGAGGGAGTGTGCATCACAACATAATGGCCGCCAAAGGAAGTGGGAACAGTTGCAGGATGACTGCTGTATGGGCTGGGTCCAATCACATTGTTGGGAGGTTCTAAGCCAAACATGGTGTCATGACACAGACACAAAGGTGATGCCTCCTGTGATCTTCTAAAGCACCTCCGGTTTGGTGTAG
>NW_015341640.1:0-210 GCF_001447785.1 Gekko japonicus
CTCCTCCATTTTCTCACAACAGCAACCCTATGAGGTAGGCCAGCTTGAGAGTTTGTGACGGGCCCAAGGCCATGATCATATTGGTGCTGAAGCTTACTCTGCAAGACTTGCAGACGCAGCAAACTGTAAGGAACAGTTTTGATCAACCCTGGAGAAAACAAAGCAGCCGACTACAAACTGAATGGTTTTGTGCATTGGTCTTGAGTGCAT
>NW_015341641.1:0-210 GCF_001447785.1 Gekko japonicus
GCACTGCCATTGTCTGAAATAATAATGCTCAGCCATCCATGAGTGACAAATAATTGATGGAGAACTGTTAAGCTAATAGCTGATCATAGGGATAGAATAATGGTTACTGTAAGCTACTCCTTGGACTTCTTGGACACTTTTCTAGGGGATATTGATGCCTTTGGAGAATACAGCAAATAACTTGACAGATGTTGCACTCTTACATCCTTG
>NW_015341642.1:0-210 GCF_001447785.1 Gekko japonicus
CCCCGCCCTACCCCGCAAGCGGGCTCAGGCCGGCTCAGCACATATCCTTAGACAATAAAACCATACGTCACATGAATTCTTAGTTCTTAACGGTACTTTTGAACTTCGTGTATCTTTTTCCTTTCAGAAATCAATGTATCCAATTCTCAACAGTGTCCTACCTGCAGATACTTAAATGTGGAGATTGGAGCCATGAAGACAGATCTTTCT
>NW_015341643.1:0-210 GCF_001447785.1 Gekko japonicus
TCTTGCAGCTCTGTGCACTGGCAAGGCAGCCCAGTGCACAGCCAACAGTTTTGGCCCCATCCCCCAGCACCTGTCCTGGGCCAGCCCCCCCTGTACCCCTTTGTGGATGGGGATGAAGGGGAGAGGGTTTCCTGGGGCCCCCAGCTGCTTGGTTGACAGGGCCACTTGCTGTCAGTGCCAATGGGCCAGGAGAGGAAGGGGGTCAGGGGA
>NW_015341644.1:0-210 GCF_001447785.1 Gekko japonicus
AGAGGAAGGGAGCTAGTTGCCTGATCTGGTGTAATTGTAAGAACACCAGACTAAGAACATTTGCTACCTGGGTCTCCTTAGATACAGAGGGATCCAGGAGCACACCCAAGCTTTTGATGGTCAATGCTGGTATTAGTACTCAGGAGGGATTTGGAGGAGTTTGAGTGGTAGTTTGTGTGTGTGTCCACAAGACTTGAAAAGCAGTGTTCT
>NW_015341645.1:0-210 GCF_001447785.1 Gekko japonicus
AAAAGCTGGCATTTGTGGACTAGGAACACTTCCATGTGTACACAGATCCGATGAAGTGCACATAAAAGGAAAGGGGAGGCTCTGGGCTCTGGGAGATGAACGCAGGAGAATACGTTGGCCTGTCTGTCCATCAGCCTGAACCCTGATTGTTGCCGAAAGCAGCCTGAATACCCCGACAAGTCAAATCTTGTCAGAGTTTGTAGGCTAAGC
>NW_015341646.1:0-210 GCF_001447785.1 Gekko japonicus
GGTTCCGCCGAAGAAGAGGACGGAGGGGCGGGGGCGGGCGAAGTCTCCTTCTGCACCAGCTCCGGTTCATCTTCCCCGTCGTGCGGTGGGTGGACGAGCACTTTGTCCAAGATGCCAAACTCCTGGGCCTCGACGGGGCTCATGTAGCGGTCCCTCTCCATAGCGGACTCTGTGAGGGTGCGAATAATAATAATAAGAGACTGGATTTAT
>NW_015341647.1:0-210 GCF_001447785.1 Gekko japonicus
TTAGAGGGAACATTGGGGGAGAACTTTGCTTCGCCGGCTGCATGAATCTAGAACTCGGGGTGACCCAGCGAAGCTGCGGAACTCTACATTGGGCGTGGACAAAAGGAAGTCCTCCTTCGCTCAAGTAGTAATTAGGCTGTGGGATTTACTGTCACAGGATGTAGTGACGGCCGGTAGTTCAGTCGGCTTCAGAAGGGGGATTAGACTGTC
>NW_015341648.1:0-210 GCF_001447785.1 Gekko japonicus
GCCTTGAAAACCATATGGGGTCACCATAAATCAACTGTGGCTTGATGGCAATAAAGGGAAAGGCAGGTTAGGCTGGGTGTGTATGGCTGGTCCTAAGTGACCCAGCAAGCTTCCATGGCCAAGTGGCGATTCAAACCTGGGACCCCCAGATCCTAGTCAGACTCTCTAACCACTATGCCACACTGACTGTCCATTTCAAGCCATGATGGA
>NW_015341649.1:0-210 GCF_001447785.1 Gekko japonicus
ATACTACAACCTTTCAAGAGCCACAGCTGACCTCTTACCACGAAGTAGGTTCCAAACCTCCAGATCCAAGGCCCCTGAAGGCCTCTCTCCTGTATTGCCCAGTGAGCTTTATGATGCTACCAAACTAAGAGTCACTTAGAAGTAAAGCAAAAAAGTTCCATCAATATTCCTTGCCCATTCACTTGACATAACTGTGAAGGATACTCACTC
>NW_015341650.1:0-210 GCF_001447785.1 Gekko japonicus
GATTTTCCAGTCTTACCCGTGTGTGCTGGCTTGTCTTCAAAATCGTCATGTTTTGTGACATTGAGTTGATGTGACTGTCCGTGCTGCCTCCCATTTTATGCACTTGTCCGTTAACAGGCATTCTTGAGGGCTGCAGTTTTAGAAGTTAATATCCATGTGTCCAGACCAGAAATCCTCAATGCTGTGTGTAAGGAAAGGAGAAAACCCAAT
>NW_015341651.1:0-210 GCF_001447785.1 Gekko japonicus
GGAACCAAAGAACTGGCTTTGTTAGTTCTGGAGTTTAGATGCTGCTTGTAGTATTTCCCTGCATTCCTGGCAGGAAGTGCCAGTGGAGCCTGAGAGCAAATTGCAGAAGAGGCAACAGTGACTGCTGATTTGCTTGATCCCTACCATGGCTTTCCCTCTGCTCCAGGGATGGTTGTATTATCCAGTTTGGTGTAGCGGTTAAGAGCGCAG
>NW_015341652.1:0-210 GCF_001447785.1 Gekko japonicus
ACTTCTTCAGATACTTTGAAACAGAAGTCGCCAGCCATTACTTATAAGTAGAAGGGGTGGGGGGTTAGTTGCGGGAAGGGCTAGTTACAGTCAAGATGGCATATGTAAATGAGCAGTAAGTATAGTTAAGATTAGATTGAAGCAATTGGTGAAAACTGTGAATAGCAGCAAATTAGCTTACACATAAAAGAGTTAACAAACAGATGTGAG
>NW_015341653.1:0-210 GCF_001447785.1 Gekko japonicus
CCACTACACCAAACTGGCTCTCTATAGTTCACCTTTCTCATTGGGACTTAAGCAGATTACAAGTATGATTAAAAAAACCCTTTCAATTAATCATTAAATAGATTACAAAATATAACATCAATCAGAATGAATATGATATACATGCTTCACCTACCTCCAGATAGTTATTAAGCTGCAATATACTGTACCAACTGGAGTTTCCAAGTTGAC
>NW_015341654.1:0-210 GCF_001447785.1 Gekko japonicus
GTTCCCACATGCAGCAGAACACAGTGGCAGAGAACCAGGGCTCCTCCTCAACAGAGCAGAAGGGGGAGAAGGAACTATAGAACAGCAAATGATTACCCCACCCAGTGGGTTGCTACACCTGGATGGTTTAGGATCCCAGTTAGTGGGAGGAAAACTAATTTTGATTAGTCCACATGCCTACTTTTGGACAATAGCAAGAGTCCAGTAGCA
>NW_015341655.1:0-210 GCF_001447785.1 Gekko japonicus
AGTTAATAATAAGATCACAGATGTGTTTGCCCTTTCCCATCCATAATATACAGGCAAACTGTTATGGTTAGTGAATGGATCCAGTGGGGGAGAATGGGCAAGTCATGATTTCACCATTAATTGTAGTCTATTGTTCTCAAAAAATCAAACAAGCCAAGCTTGATGCAGTTGTTGTTGTTGTCTTATTAAATTTATAGACCACCCTTCCCC
>NW_015341656.1:0-210 GCF_001447785.1 Gekko japonicus
AGATGAAAAAGAGCATCTAGTGGAACCCCCAAAACAAATGGATGTATTGTGGTATAAACGTTTCTGGATTAGAACATGCTTCATGCAGACTAATCCCAAGCAGATTTACATGGAATTTGCCCAGTGAGTTCATCGTACACCTTACTGTTTTAAAGGTATCCATAGGATTGTATGTTAGTCCCATTGCTTTCAATGGCATTTACTTCCAAG
>NW_015341657.1:0-210 GCF_001447785.1 Gekko japonicus
GTGTGTGTGTGTGTGTTTAGGAGGAGCGTTTGACTCCCATTCTGTGTTATCTCTACTGGTTGGCAGTTTCTGGGTCTGGTGTAAAATGCTGGTCCTTCACTTGGAAGTTCTGAATTGAAGAGCAAGGGAATCTCTCCTGAGCAGACCAGGTGTCAGCAAGCTGCCAGTGTTTTTTCCTTCCTTCATGTATGCGTTTGATTGCTTTCGCTT
>NW_015341658.1:0-210 GCF_001447785.1 Gekko japonicus
AGTAGAAAGTATTGAAGGGGTGGAAGGACAGACACTGCAATCAAGGTTTTACTGCCAGCAGCAGCTAGGGTGTGATTGGTTTGCCTGGCATTTGTGCAATTTGATCAGAAGCTACATGCATCATGTTGGATCCTGAGGTTTTGTTCTCCTAACTGAACAACCTCATGTCAGTGGAGAGTTCCTTGCTCAAGAGGAAAGCTCCTGCATTAG
>NW_015341659.1:0-210 GCF_001447785.1 Gekko japonicus
CCCACTGGGGAGGAAGGCAGGGTATAAATTATTAGGGATGGGGAAGATTCATAAGTGCATGTAGAAGTGAAACACAGGGCAAAAGGTCAGTGTTCACTGACTGTATGAACCGATTCATAGTGTTGTTTGTTATGTTACAGATACACTATTTTTGACCATAAAAGTGATTTTCTAAATAAATGCATATCTTCAAAAAGTAATAAGCTTTCA
>NW_015341660.1:0-210 GCF_001447785.1 Gekko japonicus
CAGAGGGAAATAATGGCTGCCCAGCTGGCTGTGTCTGCTGCACGTTCTGCAGATTGGCAATAGCCATGAGCCAGTCCGTAGAAGTGTCAGGGCAGTGACATATCCGGTGAACCAGGATAAAGATTAAGGGTTGGATCCCTTGGGACTGTTCCAGTAATGGCATCACTCTCCTCTACCCCAAGGAGCCCCTGCTGACTCAAGAGGTTCTTC
>NW_015341661.1:0-210 GCF_001447785.1 Gekko japonicus
GCAGGGTGATGTCTCTACTTTTTAACATAACTTTAGCTTTCCACAATTAGTTACCAGCCCGTCACCAACACCCTCTTTCTGAAACACCTTCAGCAGCCTGATGTAGACCCACCAGGGTGATGGAGAAAAGCACAGCACAACCTGCAAACTGAAATATCTGATGGGCAGCAAGAAGAAGGGCATGAGAATTCACCACTGACAGTGCCCCAG
>NW_015341662.1:0-210 GCF_001447785.1 Gekko japonicus
GTACTAGACCATGTCCTCCTGCTTTGTGCCAGAGTGCAGAATCTTGCTCCTTTAAGGGTAGTTTCACTAAAACGGTCAGCAAGAAGAAGAAGTATGAAAATCATTTGATCTACCTGGACGTTTGGACAGAATAGGGGTAATGCACATGTTCCAAATGTCCTGCTAAGATCAGCAATGGAAGAGGACACGTTCGATTGTTTCTGCCATTCC
>NW_015341663.1:0-210 GCF_001447785.1 Gekko japonicus
GTATTGGGACCACACTCCATTCCAAACATACTGGTACCACAGCTTAATCAAGGGATTAAAATCCCTTTGCCCAGAAAGGCAATCCAGTGCCCTTCCAGAACTCCACAATTGGCCTCAGGGCAAGCTTCTTTGCTCAGTGAGATAACTCAGATTCCAGCCCCATTAGACAATGTTTGTGAAAGGTCAATGTCTGTGAAAGGAGGACTAACA
>NW_015341664.1:0-210 GCF_001447785.1 Gekko japonicus
ATTTAAGCAATTAAGGGGTGCTTACCATGCATCTGTGTAAAAATATTTCCATTCTGTAAAGTTGACAACTTCAATTTCTGCAAGTGTAATCGATACTAATGCATAAAAGATAGTATTTCTGCACCTGAGCAACTCAGCTTCATCTCTGGAACACAAAGAACTCAAATTTCTGCTGAAAGCGGGAGGACAAAGCCAGAGGAAGAACAGCAC
>NW_015341665.1:0-210 GCF_001447785.1 Gekko japonicus
TCATGGCCAACAGCTGGCGCACAGCCACTAAGAGTCTCCAGCCCTGAATCGACGGGTGAAACTAAGTTAATGTGATTCCCAGAGCTCCAGTATCACCCACACCCTTATAGCACTGCAGACAGAGGCTACGAGAAGAACTAGAGAGGAACTACAGTAGAGATGGCAAAGTGCTTGCCTCCTGGCTTGACACCAGCTGTTTGAGTAGTTGCA
>NW_015341666.1:0-210 GCF_001447785.1 Gekko japonicus
ACCCCTACTCCAGTTCGGGTACTCCGAAAGCAGTGACAGACTAGAGTACAGCCTGTGACAACCTGTTATAACACAGAACTATTTACAGGAAATTTCTTAGCTTATCCTTCAACATTGGAATTATATACATAGGGTAATAGTAAGAGACATAGCGTAAGCAACAGATGCTCCGATACTTGCACATGCTGACGACCTGGGAGGGCCGGGATG
>NW_015341667.1:0-210 GCF_001447785.1 Gekko japonicus
GCCAGGCCTGGCAACCCATCTCCTGAGGCTGGCAACAAGAGGTCAACACCGAGTTTGGGCTGAGTTTTTAAACCCTAGTTGGCTGTTCAGTTTTCACAAAACCAGACCATTCTCTGAAAGTACCACCAGTCACAATACACTTCCAAAGGAGGTTTTTACTCAACAAGAGATGAAAATGTGGTATTCACTGCTAGAGGATGTAGTGATGGC
>NW_015341668.1:0-210 GCF_001447785.1 Gekko japonicus
AAATTCAGGAACAGGTCTAATAGAACCTAAAAAGTTAAACAGAACATCCGTGTCCAGACGCAGTTTACCTCTGAAAGCCAAATGCTTAGGTCAAGCAAGGAAGGGAAAACACTGCCTTCGTGCCCTGCCTATGAACTTTAACAGGTACCTGGAGAGCAGCTCTCAGAAGGAAGAATGAATATTGGGTCACACAGAGGTCATTTCGGGGGG
>NW_015341669.1:0-210 GCF_001447785.1 Gekko japonicus
GGTCCTACCTTGGTTATAAAAACAGCAGACTTAAAAGACAGCTTGTGGAGCATCTGTAGTCATGCAAGTTTTATACACCTGTAAATATTTAGCATCTGAATCTCATTAGGTGGGGGAACCCTACAGGCCAGCAGTTAAACAGGAAACTATTTATCTAAAGACCACTTCCAGCCCATCAGTCAAGAGCTAGGGTTGCCAGGTATCCCCCCC
>NW_015341670.1:0-210 GCF_001447785.1 Gekko japonicus
GCAAGCCTATCACATGGCACAGTCCTCCCTTTCCCCAGGCTATACCACCTTGGAATAAAAGTGTGTGGGGGGGGGGGAGACCCCACATTTTAACACTTCTCTGTCACACACACAAAAAACTCTGCACTGGGACATTACGTATACTGGGACATTAGGAAGAGAATCCATTCGCCTTTTTCTCTTTAGAGCAGAGGTGTCAAACTTATTTGT
>NW_015341671.1:0-210 GCF_001447785.1 Gekko japonicus
CTACAAGTGGCATCAGAGGAGGGCCCATTCATCCCAGGCCTGCCCCGGCTGCCGCTGGCCCATCGGAAAGAGGGCTGCTGCTTCTCTAGAAAATTAACTCAGCACCACTGAGCAAGATCCTTCTCGCTCAGGGAAAAGTCCAGAGGTCCCGCAGGCACAAGCTTTCAAAAGTCAAAGCTCCTTCAGAAGAAGAGATTGGACTTATACCCC
>NW_015341672.1:0-210 GCF_001447785.1 Gekko japonicus
CTGAACCAATGTTTGGGGAAGGCACCTTCCGCAAAAATTCACCAGACCTTTGTCCCGTTTGGCTTTTCAGCTGAGTGGCACGGGTCCACAGCTGAACAGTTAGGTTCAAAAAGCTGCGAGCCATATCACCAGTCGGTTTTGCTTCCAAGTTGGCGGGGGGGACGGGACGACGACACTGTCAGGTCCCCAGTCAATTCATTCTCCACACAC
>NW_015341673.1:0-210 GCF_001447785.1 Gekko japonicus
TTTTACTAAATTGCAATAGCGATCTACTCCAGCTCTTTCACATCTTTCCGACTATTATTCCATCACACCTTAGGGGCTAGCCCTCTTACTGCGGATGGGAACATAGAAACCCCAGGAGATAATTTACTGCTCAACTTAGTCAATATCTCAGTCATGCAATTGATAAAAACAATAATCTTGGTTATAATAAATCTCCCTCTTGGATGCATT
>NW_015341674.1:0-210 GCF_001447785.1 Gekko japonicus
CCTGCCTCAGCCCAACTGAGTTCTGCATGAGGTGAGGGAGGAACCCAGCTGTGAGGGAGGAAGCAGTGCCTGAGAAGCTGTGCCTGGCCCGCTTGAGATCTGCCTGAGGTAAGGAAAGCAGAACCTGGACAATTGGCTAAGCAGGGTGACTATTCATACCTTCTGCCCTCCTTTGGAGAAAAAGCCAGGAGGGGGAGGGGCCAGGCTTCC
>NW_015341675.1:0-210 GCF_001447785.1 Gekko japonicus
CTGTTTGCCCATTTGTTGTAACATGACTTCCCACCAGTTCTGCAGTCAGGTTGCTGTGACACTAATATTGGAGGGAAGCTATCACAACACATAAAAATGTGCAATGAAGAGTGGGAAGGGAGAAAGTCACATACTGCAAGCTTTAATATGAGGAATAACAACTAAAATATATCAACATTCTTTTATCATTTGTATGTTTGTTACATGTGA
>NW_015341676.1:0-210 GCF_001447785.1 Gekko japonicus
CCTTTTGCGCGGCAAATTCTCCATGTGACGGGGGTCTAAACATCTTATAATTTACCTAGCAGGCACCTGAGCCTTGTGAAATGCTGGTTGCCTGTAAAGCCCATTCACAATGTCATAATTTTACTACAACTATGATTTTTTTCAGGCCCAAATTAGATACTATGGATATCACGTTATTACCAGAGGAATTCACAGCCCAACAGCAGCTGT
>NW_015341677.1:0-210 GCF_001447785.1 Gekko japonicus
TTTAGTTGATGCCATCAAATGTAATTGAATTTACTTCTGAGTTATCTGACATGTTTAAATAGGGAGAAGATTTTGGGGGGTCTAGTCCTCCGTTTGGAAGGGCCACAGTAACATTCTGTTTGCAGCCTGGGGTGTTTATATGTTCAGGGCACTGAAGGTTTGCTCTAAGCAATTAAAAAAGAAAAAGAGGAAGAAAGGTCAGCCAGTGAA
>NW_015341678.1:0-210 GCF_001447785.1 Gekko japonicus
ATGTCTGTCATCCGGACAGCGCCTCACTTGGCAGGCAGCAACATGACGGTCCTCCTGCTTCACCGCATGCTTCCTGTTTTCGTGCGCTTACCTTTTACTTCCTCCTGCACCAGAGTGGCAGAACAGGAAAACAAAGCCAAGCAGTTTCTGGCTTCACTGCTGCGGAGAGCTTTACTGGAACAGAGCAGTCCTTTTCCGCAAGGTGTTTTG
>NW_015341679.1:0-210 GCF_001447785.1 Gekko japonicus
GGGGGGGGGGGGACTTGTCTCCAAACTAGGGCTGCAGTTGATTGATTAATCCTCCATGTTCAGTGGCATTCCACCTCTGATTCGCATTCTCTGAGAAACCATCTCGGAAGATGGCTGCTCGAAGTCCTTGCGCCTAGAAAGCCTTAACGCTGACCTTGTGAGCCCAGAAATGAGAGTATAGGAAAGAAAGGTTGCGGCTGGGCCTTTCCC
>NW_015341680.1:0-210 GCF_001447785.1 Gekko japonicus
GGCCCCTCACAGCCCAGCAACCCCCTCTCCTCCCAATGGCTGAGCTCTGTTCAAGCTGGTGTGTTAGAAAAACCTGTTAAAAGTCTAAAGAAGTTGGGGAAATGGTGGCGCTAAGCTTCATTCCCTCTATGGATTGGCTGCCAGCAGAGTTTCACACAGAGGCTCTGTCTGCAGCCAGCACACCATTTCCCCTCTAAGTGAAGCAAAGGG
>NW_015341681.1:0-210 GCF_001447785.1 Gekko japonicus
AATCGGACCCCCCCATAAAAACAGCCACCCCTTCAGCCCTCTCTCTCGGAGGGTGCAACATCTCTCCTTGTGAGGCAGCCCCGTAGCCAGGGTTTCTTTTCACGAGGAGGTGCCCTCTGGGGCTCCAGACGGCGCTCCAAAGAGCTGGCGCAAAGAGCTAGCGCAGCTAGCGCAGCTCAGGATCTCTCCATCCCTGCCCCTCCCCTCCCC
>NW_015341682.1:0-210 GCF_001447785.1 Gekko japonicus
TGGTGGGTGGGAAGGAGAGAAGAAAGTAGGGAAATAGAGGAAGATATGGTAGCTGACAGGAGAAGGGAACAAGGAAATGGGGGTACAGGGAAAAAGTAGATGCCCCCTGCAAATCCTTGCAGGATCCCCACTGTGGAACTGTGCCCCACCTAGCAACTGGCACTGTGTGACTTGGCTAGAGTTTTTCCAGGGAGAAGCTGCCAGGAGGAG
>NW_015341683.1:0-210 GCF_001447785.1 Gekko japonicus
GGGGGGAATAGGTTCTTGGCACGCACACGCAGCGTACCTCTCAAAATATTTCCCTTTTATAGAAAGCGATAGGCAAAAGTCACTGAAAACAGATCTTGTTTCAGTCCCACTGAAGTGAACAGACCTCAACACAAGCAAAACCTTCCATCCTCATCAATGGGATGTAGACAGAACATTCACAGAGGGATGGGAAAGCTACAGTACTGGGGC
>NW_015341684.1:0-210 GCF_001447785.1 Gekko japonicus
CTCCCTCCCTCCCTCTAGGCTCCTCCCCTGCAAGGCACTTTGGGAAGAGGCAAGAGGCAAAATCTTCCTGTGATGCTTGGCTGGGTCGGCTTGAGATGGCTGGGTGGGGGCTTCTCCTCTTGTGGGCTGGCTAGGAAATTTAATTTCAGAATTAAATGGTGGCATCTCATAGGCCAAGAGGCCAGGGTGATGGGCACAAAGGAATAAAAT
>NW_015341685.1:0-210 GCF_001447785.1 Gekko japonicus
CTTAACCTAACAGTAACACCAAAGACAATGTTGGGAGATCCGCCTCAGATCTCCATACCATCCAATTTGGCCTTATAATCTAAATGAAACTCAGCAGTGCCCTTTGGGGCAGGCTTCAATGCATTGCCCAGAAATGAAGGGACACTGAAAGAGATTTTAATCTGTTTTAGGGCCCAGGGACTATGCCTTGCATCTGCTGCAAACGTACCA
>NW_015341686.1:0-210 GCF_001447785.1 Gekko japonicus
GCATATTCTCAACCTAATGGGAGTCCTGTTACCCCCTACCCACCAACCCCGGCCTGTTGCCACAGCACACAGCTCATAAATCAATGACATTCAAAGACAGCAAGCTGGGCATCCTTTAGCCAGCCAGTGAGTACAAGTAAATACTCTTCTTTTAAAAAATCCTTACCATTTGGTGTTTGAGTGTTATCGCCAGGGGTCATTTCGTAGAAA
>NW_015341687.1:0-210 GCF_001447785.1 Gekko japonicus
CAGCTTAGAGGGAACACTGACGGTGACCCGAACCCATCGCCAGCAGCTCAAGTGTCGGATCAATGCTGTCATGGCTTCTAAAGGATCTTAGTCCCATGAGGCCGAGAAACCTGATGTTTAAAAAACAAACCAACCACTCCCGAGTTGCCTAAATCTGCATTAGGGACCACCTCTTCGCAATCTGGAATGAGCTCCCGTGTGAGATCAGGG
>NW_015341688.1:0-210 GCF_001447785.1 Gekko japonicus
TGCTACTTCTAAGGTAGCCGTCCTGAGCAGAGCACATCCCGCCTCCTCGGTCCTCTGCTCCCCATAAAGTGTAGACTGGGGCTAAACTCCTTGCTAAACTCCGGCAACAGAGGGAAAGAAGATCCCATTTCCCTCTTCAATCCTTTGGCAAGGGCTTCAGTAAACTGCCTTGTACTGTTCAGTTTAGTTTATTGTAACTAGCCATTGGCC
>NW_015341689.1:0-210 GCF_001447785.1 Gekko japonicus
TGACATTTCATTGCGCTGGGATGTTAAGGAGAAGGTTTTTCTGTTTCTAGAAAACAACAACTATCTTATGTGGGTGACCGGATGAAAATAGTTGTAGGATCTGAAGCTCAAGTTCTTGATGATTCCTCCTGCTTCAGAACCATGTTCCCCCACTGGTTTTTGAATGTCAGACTTCTAATGCCCATTTATTCTTTGTTACAGGGACTGGCC
>NW_015341690.1:0-210 GCF_001447785.1 Gekko japonicus
ATTGGCAGTGGAGTTTGATTTCCTTCTGCTTTGTGAGCAACTCGCACCTGTGCAGTAAGTGAACTCAAGTCATGGATGGTTGTTTCAGATAATTGCAGATGAACTGTTATTGCAATAAAGCTATGTAAAAATGCACATGAATGGAATGACCTCATTAACACAGACTTGAACACCAATCAGATTTTATATATATATATATATATATTATTT
>NW_015341691.1:0-210 GCF_001447785.1 Gekko japonicus
TTCTGCAGTATCAGTTCTCTTAACATGAGGTCACAGTGATGTAGCCGCATGCTTGACACATATGATCTGCATTCCTTGACCAAAACTTATATACCCTTGGTAGTATTTCTTGCATGGCTGCACAATTCGTCAGAATTCTATCCTCTGATGTGGCCAAGGGCAGTTGTATGAAGCTCTTCACTGGGTGCATTCAGACGTGCCGTTTGATCT
>NW_015341692.1:0-210 GCF_001447785.1 Gekko japonicus
GGCTCTGAGTGCCGCCTCTGGCACATGTGTCGTAGGTTTGCCACCACTGCCCTATGGTTACCTCTGTGCTTGGCTTTTCCTCACTGTAAAATGTGTTCTTGCTGGACAAGTCAATCCCTCAACTGGGTACCTTCCTTTGTACCGCTAGCTGAGTTAACTATTAAATCTAACGTAATAAAATCCATTCAGGTGGGCAGCCATGTTGGTCTG
>NW_015341693.1:0-210 GCF_001447785.1 Gekko japonicus
ATTGACAGCCACTGTGGCCTAGTGGGTAAATCATTTCAATTGGATCTGATAGTTCTAGATTAATGAATTAGAAACACAATCGTTTTTCTTTGAGCAAATATATAGTTCAGCCTCAAATCCCTCAATTTAAAGCCTAATTAGAGCTGTATGAAGGTAAGTATAAAATTGCAACTTTATTGGTTAAATTGACTTTAATATTGAGAGGACAAA
>NW_015341694.1:0-210 GCF_001447785.1 Gekko japonicus
ATGAGGAGCACAGCATTTTTGGTGATGGCTCTAGCAAGGTAGAGTGCCTTCCCCCAGAGAAGCTTGCATAACTTGATACTTTGCCTCTTTCCAGGGACAATGATTGCCAGACTTTTGAGAGAACTGAACCTATGCATTTCGGCTGCCGGTTTCTAACATTTGTTTTATTTATAAGTTACAAGTAGGGGTGTGCATTTGGCTCCATCCAAG
>NW_015341695.1:0-210 GCF_001447785.1 Gekko japonicus
GCTTCCACGTACTTGCCGGAAGTGACATCACGTAACCCCCCCAAACTCGTCCCCTCCCTCTCCTGTTGGTTGGCGGCCGATGTCTGCTTCCTATGGAGCACCGGATCAGGTTCGAGGTTCTGCTTCTGAACTTCAAGGCCCTTAGCGGTCGGGGATCTACATAACTTCGGGACCGTCTCTCCCGTTAGAACGGATAAGAGGAAGTCCTTC
>NW_015341696.1:0-210 GCF_001447785.1 Gekko japonicus
CCATATCCCTGGCACAAACCTGGCTTAGTTGTGCCAATGTACTTACTTGTACCCTTCCTGATGCTAACAAGGGTTTGAACTTCCTACTGAGTGGAAAGCACAATCTCCTTATCTCATAAAATGGCAGTGGGGCATACTACTGCTGAATGCTATTACAATTACTGAGCATCTTAGAGACTGCGATGCTCCGATGGGAAACTGCTTACCTCC
>NW_015341697.1:0-210 GCF_001447785.1 Gekko japonicus
TGTCTCACATCAAACATTCAGTTAATTACCAACAATAACCTATACATAACATCACATCTCTTCTTGAACTTGTTAAGACTGAAAAACAAAACAAAACTAACCCTTCACAGATCGTGTCCAATTATAAAATTTTTCCCAATTTTTTTCAAAGGTTTTATCATTCTTCCCCTTTAGGATATTAGATAATTTATCCATTTCGGCCACTTCACA
>NW_015341698.1:0-210 GCF_001447785.1 Gekko japonicus
CATCAAGATACTTTTTCAATATTTGCCACTTACAAGACTGACTAAGCAAATGTTTCACATATATACTTCAATACAAAATCATTCACGTATATACAAACAGACAATTGTTCATACATTTTTCTCTTTAAGGCATCTCAGCTGTAAAGATACCCCCCAAGAATGATTCAGATTACAGTTCCACTAAATTAGATTTAAGGAGGCAGCAATACT
>NW_015341699.1:0-210 GCF_001447785.1 Gekko japonicus
CATTTGCATTTTAAAGCATATCTTTGCAGCAAGGAGGGCCAAGGTAGTGCTTGCTTTTTTAAAAAAAACAAACAAAAACAAAGCTGAGGTTCTATGTAACTGAACACTGAGCCCCCAGACCACATTCTAGGACCTCAATGCACCCTCAAAATCGTGGTGTGCCCACATATGGCTTTGTCTACTACTTAGTTCGAAAGCAAGAAATTGCAA
>NW_015341700.1:0-210 GCF_001447785.1 Gekko japonicus
ACAGAATCTAGGTAGACACAGATAGGCAGGTATCAGTTAAGTCTGTACTGGGTGATTGATCATTCCCCTGTATTACAAAAGAAGTCTCTGTATTTAGAAAACCAGCTCACGGAAGGGCTTAGAGCTAGACGAAAAGCTGGTCCCTAACGGGTTGGATTTAGCGATTCATGGGTGCAAGGTTACGTATTTGTCCCTAGTTTCAGAGGATAG
>NW_015341701.1:0-210 GCF_001447785.1 Gekko japonicus
GTGATAATTTCCTGAATCCACTCGTCTGGTAAGGAGGCTAGCCAGTTTTGTTGGTAGTGTAGAAGCCTCCCCCCCACCTGTGGGGCTAGAGAGTCATGCCTTGTTGACCTGATGTCCTCTACCCCTTTCTGGCCTTCCGCCGGAGGGTCTTGAGAACTTATTTGAATTGAATCCTCCCCTTCGAAAGGGCTGTCTATTACCTGACCATGG
>NW_015341702.1:0-210 GCF_001447785.1 Gekko japonicus
ATTGTAACACAGTTGTTATAGTGCTATAGTTCAATCTATAGCCATTTACCTATTTCTGTTTTAATAGACCCGTTAGACCCCCTATAGTGCATGTGTGAAGAAAAGTAGGGGCAGTAGTGAGTTGGCATTACAGCCATGAAACTTTCTGCGAAAGGGAGGGGCAGTGAGGTTAACATGCAACTCCTGCAAGACATTGTGAAGTTTCTGTAG
>NW_015341703.1:0-210 GCF_001447785.1 Gekko japonicus
GCTGGCTGCAGGAGACAATAGTTTTGCTGAGAATGTGCAACTCTGATGCCTTGTTGTACGCTCTTGCGAAGGCAGAGACTGACATTGGCCTTGCATGTGTTTTAAGTTCTATGCAATATGTTGAATTTGGGGCTGCAAAGCTGTGAGTCTTTCACAGAGGAAGAACTTACCGGAAACATACAGAATCTTCCCCATTGAAACCAATTTATT
>NW_015341704.1:0-210 GCF_001447785.1 Gekko japonicus
TTTCCAAAAGAGAGTGCCATGCTATAACTTCCTTGCTATGCACTAGTCACCCTGGTTTCTTCATTTAAATAACTCAAATGTTGACAGCATGAAATTACAAGTCACAGAGCAAGATGCTGTTGAGCTGGGTGTCTCTGAGAGGTACACATGCACTGATAAATCGACTTAGCTCCATTACTATTTCCCTGTTGCTCTCTCTCTCTCTCTCTC
>NW_015341705.1:0-210 GCF_001447785.1 Gekko japonicus
AAAAAAAATCCAGTACAGGATATTTACTAAAAACTGTATTTTTAACAAAATAAACAAGCCCCAAATGCTTGTCGGAATAATTTGCCTTTACGATTCCTCCTAAAAATCACCAGGGCACACTGACAGACTTCCTCTGACAATTGATTTCTGAATGCTTCAGCCATGCCGGACGGAGTCCTAATTGTCCCTCCAAGGGTTTCAACGTCCTTC
>NW_015341706.1:0-210 GCF_001447785.1 Gekko japonicus
AAGCATATATTCTTGAACAAGATCTCACCTCTACCCTTTCAGGTGCCAATTTGACGTTACAGAATTCACACATAGTAAAGTTTCAGCAATATTGTGGCAGTTAAGCCACATTTCATTTGCTTCTGGAAACATGCTATGGGATACTGGTTACACCACAGATGGGCAGTTTCAAAAGGTACTTTGTGAACCTAAGTGTTTTTATATTAAGCA
>NW_015341707.1:0-210 GCF_001447785.1 Gekko japonicus
AAGAAGAAGAAATCTGCAGACTGGTCAGGATTGAAGAGATCCCTTTACCAGCTGTTGTTAACTACAACAAAAGGACTGGAAAAATGCACAGTATCTACATGAAGAGGACAAATTTACATCGTGTATTTCATTGTGTTATCCCAATCTTCCAAAGAGCCAAGGGCAGCATAGCTGGGTGCCCCACCTCCATTTAATCCTCACAACAACCCT
>NW_015341708.1:0-210 GCF_001447785.1 Gekko japonicus
AGTGGTCGAGTGCATATGCACCACTTCTAGCCACTTTGACCAGGAATGCACAACAATTAGGAACATTTGTCCCTGTACGGAGCCAGCAAAATCTACATGCAGCCTTGACCACAGCTTGCCTGTAGACTCCCAATGCTGCGGAGATGCCTGTGGGGGCTCTGGTCTGTCTTATTGGCACGGCATGCACCCCTGTACCCATTCCGCAATTTC
>NW_015341709.1:0-210 GCF_001447785.1 Gekko japonicus
AACCTGAATCACCCCACACCCATTCCTGGAAATTGTGTTCAACACTGAATTCCCTGTGCATGTCTGGTTCAACATGAGGGCAGACATGGAGGGGGGAACCCTAAACAGTGTAATGTACAGTTAGATCTCTAGTGTGCCCTGTGCCATCACAAGTAACAAATTAATAGGGCCTAAATGTCTACTGCACTGACCTGGATAGCCCAGGATAGC
>NW_015341710.1:0-210 GCF_001447785.1 Gekko japonicus
TGCTCCAATCTCCAGCCAGGAAGTGAAGGGGGTTCATAAAAAATGCTAAACTGAACAAAGTGCCTGGAATTGATGGGTTGCCAGTGGAATTCTATAAATATTTTCAATCATCGTTGACAGAATCTTTACTAGAAACCTGTAACAGAGCATTGATGGACGGCAAGATGCCACCCTCATGGGCGGAATCCTCAATAGTGGTGTTACCTAAAA
>NW_015341711.1:0-210 GCF_001447785.1 Gekko japonicus
GAGGGTTGAATGCGGTGTCAGCCACAAATGCCTACCCCCTGCCTCAATCCAGGACTTGCAGGCAGAAGCGGCTAAATGGAAAATCTTCAAGCTAGATCTCTGGGATGCATACTTCCGGGTGCGAATCAAAGACAGGGATGAGTATAAGACAGCATTTAACACCCCCCATGGGCCGTTCGAGTATAGAGTCATGCCTTTTGGGCTGCAGGG
>NW_015341712.1:0-210 GCF_001447785.1 Gekko japonicus
GCTTTTCCATACGGGACAGAAGGGAAACTCATAATATTTTCCTGTTTGGAGCCAACAGATCAAGGAAAAGTATGCAAAATAGACTGAGAAACACCAGCTGTAGTTCACCTCCTCCCAGCCTGTACTTCTCAAAAGACACATATCTCCTTTTCATTAAAGGCTGGCTCAAGATATTTTTGCTGCCCAAACAATCCAGGAGGCATGTCCCAG
>NW_015341713.1:0-210 GCF_001447785.1 Gekko japonicus
AAGCCCCTTACTGGGGTCACCATAAGTGAGCTCTGACTTGACAGCAGTTTACACACACATACAATAAAATCAGGCATTATAAGAACCACAGCAATAGACAACAGCTGAATAAGGAAGTCAGTTGTTCCCAGGTGGCTGTTCCCAGACTCCTCACTATTCACAGATGCAGCCTAAATTCTTAGGAACAAAACACTAAATTTATTTCATGCC
>NW_015341714.1:0-210 GCF_001447785.1 Gekko japonicus
ACTCCTCATTCTAAATCTCGCTTTCCTTTCTCCTAGCACATCGAGCCCTTCGGGTGCCCAGATCTCCCTCCCAATCGAGGCCTGTCTTCTGGGGGCGGTGTGGGGTAGGGCCCGCCTAAGGAAGAGTCCTGCCTCACTCCTCCGAAGCCGGCAACCTCCGCGACCAACAGTCAGCTTAGACGCGCTGGCTTGGAGAGGGGAGAGTTCCGC
>NW_015341715.1:0-210 GCF_001447785.1 Gekko japonicus
TAACTTTCTCCAAATTTCATTTTGCAGTATCATGTAGTCTGTGGTAAAAATATCCTAGTATGGAATGATCAGTATTCTGTAGTGGTTGGATTAGGATCTGGGAAACCAGAGTTCAGACTCTCCACTCTGCCATGGAAGTTTGTTGGCTGATATGGGCCTTTCTCAGCATAACCTGCCTCACCCCATTGTTACAGGAGGATAAAACGAAGG
>NW_015341716.1:0-210 GCF_001447785.1 Gekko japonicus
CACCCAGTGTTTAGTTTGACCCTGCCCCTCCGGAACCTATACCACTCTCTGGATACTAGTATGTGGCAAACAGTTTACTGCAGACCACAGACAAGGTAACCATGAAGTAAAAGGTGCTTTGGAGCACAGCCATTTAATGCCCTTTATACAGATCCGTACCAGCTGGGGTAGAGAAGTCTGAACATACATTAGGCTTGCCAGTCTCCAGGT
>NW_015341717.1:0-210 GCF_001447785.1 Gekko japonicus
TGTCGCGGCGCCAGCTGGCAAAGGAAGAGAAAGAGAGGTCGGGCGAGCCACACAAACCCGGCGGCCTGATTCGTTGCTCCCGCGACGGTAGCTTTTCCTCTCGCCCCATTCCCTGACAGCCGAACGCGGCTCCCCCGTGCTAAGGACGGCCGCCGAGGGAAAAGCATGGCACGGAGGCCGATTCCCATGCACGGGAATTATCGTAACAAA
>NW_015341718.1:0-210 GCF_001447785.1 Gekko japonicus
AAAAAATCTTCCTTCTCTTCCCTTCACAAGAACAGTCCGTGGCCAAACGGATGGAATTCAAGGACACGCTTTTACTTTCTCCCATACTGAACTTGGGGGCATTGCTCTCCTTTGCTCATGACAAAGCAGATCAAAAGTGCAATTCTTTGCTTTCACTTGTAATTTGTAATGATTATAACCAAACCACAGAAATGTCCTTATGGGCCCAGA
>NW_015341719.1:0-210 GCF_001447785.1 Gekko japonicus
CTGCATGCCACTTCTCCAGGCAAGTGCTCTGACTCAGAGTCTCACCCGTCTATTTGCTCAGCTATTCTTGAAATAAATACCTGTGGTTACCCTGACAACTGCCTTATCCCCATCACTCAAGGAGCATCGGGGACCAGCCGGCATTTCCTTTTAATAACATCTAAACATCAACATTGCACTTTCCAGTGGCAGGAAGGGTGAAGTCTTCTC
>NW_015341720.1:0-210 GCF_001447785.1 Gekko japonicus
AAGGATGAACGGGCATCCTGGGCGATGACGTGTGGCAACACCTGTACCAGTCATGCTGCGTGACTCGTTTGTATACTTGTTCCGATGAAGTGAGGTAGGAAATTTTAACTCCAGAATGGGAAATCCTTATCCATATGAAGGAACGTGTTGTACATTTCCCAGTAACCATGGAATGATAGGGATAGAATGGCTTTTCCGCTGAAGGGAAAG
>NW_015341721.1:0-210 GCF_001447785.1 Gekko japonicus
ATGATCCAGCCACTTTGCCAAACCTGATTGCGTTTGGATAGGTGGGAGACTTACCTTCCCGATCTTTAATTCCATAATGGAAAAAAGTCTTTTACATATGCCTGCTATCCTAGGCTTCTGCATTCCTCATGCTCTTAACAGGAAGCCCTGGTCTGTATTCTCTTGGGCCACAAAATGGAATCTGTGCCCTTCAGAAGAGTATGTTTTTTG
>NW_015341722.1:0-210 GCF_001447785.1 Gekko japonicus
CTCCCTCCCCCTCCCTCCCTCCCTCCCTTCACTGGAATGCCCTTCCTTGGTTGTGCTGGGCAGTATGTTCAGCTAGGGTTGCCAGGTCTTACTGAGCTTCCAGCGAGGTGCTCCCGGGTCCATAACCATAGAGTTTTGAGCAGAATGCTAGAGCGTCACCATGCAATGTGCCCAGCAGGAGGACATCACTTCTGGGTGATGTCATCATGC
>NW_015341723.1:0-210 GCF_001447785.1 Gekko japonicus
ATCTAGTCCAGCATACTGTTTCATGCAGTAGCTAACCAGGTACCCCTGCAGTTCCATAAACTGAGATAGGTGATGGCGTAAGAGATGAGGGACACAGCTTTCACCCATCATCACATCCTAGACCTGCCCTGCCATCACACTGCCTGGGATGAAGGCACGCTTGGGATGGGCCATGGCTCCACGGTAGAGCCTCCGCTTGGCATGCAGAAG
>NW_015341724.1:0-210 GCF_001447785.1 Gekko japonicus
GGGAATTGGATGGGGGGGCGTGGCTTCTCCCGAACGGAACAACAAATGAGAAAAAAAGAAGCAAATATTGATTTTTTGAAGGAATCAGAGCAGACGAGAATGGATTTAAAACTTTACTACACTGCACGGTCCTGCCAACCACAAGGGTTCCAAATTACCCGCTAGGCCTGAGGAGGCCATAGTAATTGAAGCCAGACGATTCAGAACTCC
>NW_015341725.1:0-210 GCF_001447785.1 Gekko japonicus
GGGAAGGTTTAGCTTTGCAAAGAAAGTCTCAAGGCCCAGAGAGCACTGAGGTATTCTTCATTGTCAGGATCCATCTCCAGGGCTCGTTCGTAGCACTCAACGGCTTGGCGCCTTTCCCCACTGAGTTGGTGAATGTACCCGAGGATGCCAAAGCTCTTTGCGTCTCCTGGGCTTTTGTTGATTTTATTTCCTATCAGTTTCTTCAAAGCC
>NW_015341726.1:0-210 GCF_001447785.1 Gekko japonicus
TGATTCAATCCCAATACATAACAGATAGCTATCAGAAACCAGGTTTCTAGTACAAAATGTTGGTAGTGCCTCCCAGTGTTTGATAGTTAGATTTAATATTCGTTAGTTCTCGTGTTTCCTTAGTTCTCATGTTTCCAAAAACTGCTCAATACAGCCAGAAACTGGAAACAGTCTAATATTGGGGATTTAATGTTGCTTTGCTGTTTTTAG
>NW_015341727.1:0-210 GCF_001447785.1 Gekko japonicus
GGCAGATTCTCCCCGGGAAAAGTCTGGCCCAGTTCTGTGGTGGCCACTTCTAAGCCAGGTCCAGTTGAGTGGTGGGTGTCACTGGGCCAGGCCAGTCTGAGAGGGTGTGGGAAGTGAGTCTCTGGTGATCTTCGCCCGTTCCTCAGCGAGTTCTCCTTCATCAGGGAACATGGCAGGGAAGGGGACACTTTCCAGGGCTGTTTTGGCCTC
>NW_015341728.1:0-210 GCF_001447785.1 Gekko japonicus
TGTTCAGCCTTTTCTGTCTGCTAAAATGGACAAATAGAAGGATCCGTTGGAATTGGGTACCACGTGGCTTGCACGAAACGGATCTATGGACATCCACTGCCCAAATAACCACCATGTGAACGTGCTCAGAATCCTGGTAATCGGATGCAAACTGAACTCTGAAGCTACAGACCCCATTTAGACACATGAAGCTGCCATGTACAGAATCAG
>NW_015341729.1:0-210 GCF_001447785.1 Gekko japonicus
CTTCTCGTCCGGCTGCCGCCAAGCGCTGCGGGCTGGAGGAGCCTGGGACAGCCCACCCTGCCGCCTGCTCCGGCCAGCACCTAGCGCTGCGGGCCGGAGGAGCCCTGGACAGCCTACCCCACTGCCTCCTCCGGCCTGTGCTGAGTGCTGCGGGCCGGAGGAGCCCAGGAGAGCACCCCTGCCGCCTCCTCCGGCCAGCGCTGGAGCACT
>NW_015341730.1:0-210 GCF_001447785.1 Gekko japonicus
TCTCGATGCTTGGGGATCCAACAGGTTGGAGGACTGAATTGTGCTAATCCTGGCAGAGAAAGAGGAATTACAGAAGCGGTTCAAGATGATGTCTAGGAAGCACAGGAAAGTTTTCCAGTGTACAGGAATTTAGAGAAAGGGAGTATAGCCATGAGCAGGGAGAGGAGAATAGCATTTTCCACAGAGGTCGATTCGGGGGGTTCGCGGGGG
>NW_015341731.1:0-210 GCF_001447785.1 Gekko japonicus
TTCTGCCGAATGCTGCATCTGCTGAGTCATACACATTCAGACTGTAATGCCAAACAAATGTTGAAATGGAAGACCACAAGGCTGCTCTGCAGACCTCTTCCACCGAAGCCTGTGTGGCAAACACCACATTGGTGGCTGTGCATCTTATAGAGTACACTGTTATACCCTTGGGAACGTCAACCTTGAGTGCTTTATATGCCTCTGAGATGC
>NW_015341732.1:0-210 GCF_001447785.1 Gekko japonicus
TCCTTAACCTGCACACTCACCTGTGGTTGACTGTTCAGATTATTGATGCACAGTAACCACTGAGTAGGCAGTTCGGTGGCATCCTTTATTGTTTGTTCTTCATGCATGCATATAAACACGTAGCCAAAGCACCGGCTGCTTTTTGATACCTCCACAATCTCCCCACCAAGTACTTTGATTGTTGGTTCCTACCAGAAATCACTCCCTTTC
>NW_015341733.1:0-210 GCF_001447785.1 Gekko japonicus
TTGTGCGGGTGCGCGTGTAGGGGCCTCTGCTATGAGCAGTTCAGGGAGGCTAATCCCAGGCCGGGTCCTGTTGCCTCCTGCTCCAGGGCGCCCAGCGCAGCGGAGCATTTAGGTTGTAATTGCAGTGTAAGTGTGCCGCCGGCGCGAGGGGGAGAGGCTGGCTGGGGCTGGGGCAGGCTGCAGGGCTGGCTGGTGTGGTGCTTGGCCAGC
>NW_015341734.1:0-210 GCF_001447785.1 Gekko japonicus
TCCCCTTGGCGATCCCATCTTCCAGCTCCCGGGAAAGATCCGTAAGCACAGCAAGGCAGCGGTCGGAAGACACCTGTTCATTCCTCCTGCAAAACTCCTTTTTCTTCTCTTGCAGGTTACGCTACCAAAACAAGAAGATCCAGAAATAAGTGTGTTGGTAACAGTGAGAAAACATTCCTTCCCTGGGGTACTATGCAATGGGATGGTCAC
>NW_015341735.1:0-210 GCF_001447785.1 Gekko japonicus
TCCACACACCTTGGGCACGTTGTCTGGAAAGGCAACATAATTTTTTTCTGTATAAACACACCATTTTTTCAAAGTGGACTTTTTAAACAAGTTAGGTTTTCAGTTTTTAATCAATGCCATTCAATTAGAGCCAGCAATCTGATCAAGGAGTGTGGTCACTAGCTAAATGCTTAGGAATACTTTACTTTGGGGACCATGTGTGATAGAGGA
>NW_015341736.1:0-210 GCF_001447785.1 Gekko japonicus
CCAAGATATTTGCGTATATCTTGTAATCAACATTTAGAAGTGAAATGGGGATATAATTTTTAATATCTTTCTCTTCTGTATTGGCTTTATGTATCAACGTGATTGCCGCTTGTTGCCATGAGTTAGGTACTTTCCCAGTTAATCTTATATTTTGCATGAGCTCCTTAAATGGTAGACTAAGCTGTTCTTCAAAGGTTTGGTATAATTCTA
>NW_015341737.1:0-210 GCF_001447785.1 Gekko japonicus
ATGTGATACAGGTAGTGCTGCAGTGTGATTTGCATGCAATCCTAGAACTTTAATTCTGACAACTAACCTCTTGCAAAGCTCATCATAATATGCCATGCACAATCTCATGCAAGTTCCATCAGAAGCAAAACCCAGAGAGTGTGCAAGCATTATTTGGACTTCAGATTTGTTCTCCTCTGTATTGTAGAATGAAATAAACCTCTGGAAGCA
>NW_015341738.1:0-210 GCF_001447785.1 Gekko japonicus
CAAAAATGAAAGTGTTGTTCTGCCCAACTTTTATCTGCAGTGAGCTTGCACTGCATACCGGTTTTGATTAAAATGTAGCTGCTGCATATGAAGACTGGCAAATGAAGTTGCACTGAAGCCCTTCCAAATCAGAGAGAGGGAACGCACCGGAGAGGGAAAGATCACAGAAGGTTTCTGGTTGCTTGTGACCAGGGGTCGTTTCGTAGAAAA
>NW_015341739.1:0-210 GCF_001447785.1 Gekko japonicus
GGTCGATCGAGGTCAGTATTGTCTACTCGCACTGGCAGGGGGCTCTCCAGGGTCTCAAGCTGGGGGTCTTTCACATCACCTGTGACTTTATCTGTATCTAGCTGAAGATGCCGGGAATTGAGCCTGGGACCGTCTTCATGCACGCAGATGCCTTACCATTGAGCCACGGCCTCTCCCCTGCAGGAGCATCATGGGGGGTGGGCTCCACCA
>NW_015341740.1:0-210 GCF_001447785.1 Gekko japonicus
TTTTAACTAGTCAACCTGAGATTACTCCAATACAGATACCCGAACAGGACTGCTCTGACTCTGGAGACAACGAATCTGACTCAGAGGCTTTGGAGATTCAAACCTCCACTGACCACAGGTCTCCTAACCAAGCGGTCGCGGTGGACCTACCTATATCATCATCCGACAATCTCACTTCTTTTGCAGACCTTGTCAAATGGATGGCCCATT
>NW_015341741.1:0-210 GCF_001447785.1 Gekko japonicus
ATGTTCTTTTCCACCCAATCAGGGTCCACAAAGCAGAGAACATAAAATAGACATTGAAACATCTGAGCAATTAAAAATACGGTTAAAAGTATAAAATAACTCAATGAGCAACACATGAACAACGCTAGCAGGAGGGCCCAGTTAACCGCTGTTGGGGGTATGCTGGACAACTTGCAAGGGGTCTTTACTCTTGAGTAGATGAGTACTAAC
>NW_015341742.1:0-210 GCF_001447785.1 Gekko japonicus
GGTACAAATGAAGTAAATAAATAAATGATAAATAACAAAGAGGAAGACCCAACATGGGAAGGACTGAGTCATTAAAAGAAGCCCATGGCCTTCAGTTTCCATGACCTAAGCAAGACTGTCAATGATAGGACTTCTTGGAAGCCACTTGATGGCACATAATGCACACATTCTGCGGAGCCCGGAATGTCAAGGGCTGGGGTGCAGGCAGAG
>NW_015341743.1:0-210 GCF_001447785.1 Gekko japonicus
ACATGCCCATTCCTCTTCTGAAGAGCCTTTTGCCTGCCTGACCAATGACAATGGGACTCCTAGGTTCTAGAGCAACACTCTAACCACTACGAAACACTTACCCCTCCATCAGTGTATCTAAATTCCTCCTTTTTTTTACTGAGTTACCTTTTCTCCTTTGATGTGGTGCCACTGCAGGGAGAGCATAGGTAAAAGGTAAAGATACCCTTG
>NW_015341744.1:0-210 GCF_001447785.1 Gekko japonicus
CATAAGTTTGAGCAAGGGAGGAAAGTTGGTTCCATCTTTGTGCTGGTTGTAAGAGATACAGGTTGGTTTACTGTTCGTCCTCTGTTGCAGGTATTTACCCTAGACATGGACAGATAATCTGCTAAACTGGGATGGGAGGCTAGGAACATCTTTGTGCTGACAGCCTGAAATCTGGGCTGAACTTCTGTTCCTCCTCTGTTGCAGGTGCTT
>NW_015341745.1:0-210 GCF_001447785.1 Gekko japonicus
CAATTTCCCATCCCGGAGTTAACCCTAGATATCGTTTCAGGGCCAAACTAGGTGAAACACCGTCCCTGGGTTTCCCCTAGAGATGCGCCTCCATTTTGTCGAGTCCTGAAATGCCTATTAAAAGCACTATGGGGGCCGAATTTGGGTTGGTACCGTGTGTCGTGGGGCAGGTAAGGTCGGCAACCTCTAGGCAGTGGTTGGAGACCCCCC
>NW_015341746.1:0-210 GCF_001447785.1 Gekko japonicus
TTCAGACCAACACGAGTACCCACCTGAATGTGTAGGCAGTGTTATGGATAGAACGTGTATGCAGTGTGACGTACAGAGCAGACATTTACTAAAAACAAGCACACACATATTTACTTCCCTTGGCTGAGCCAAAACATTACCCCCTCCAATTCCCCAGTCTGTCTGCAGTATCCTTTCTGCTGCCAAACACACAAAATAGGTGAAAGGGAA
>NW_015341747.1:0-210 GCF_001447785.1 Gekko japonicus
CAGGTGCTCTACCACTGAGCCATGGGCCCTTTGAACTTGGTCTTTGGTTCTTAGCCTTAGGGGTCTGTAGCTTGGAGCTGGCAGGATGATCTGGTGGCAGAGAGAGAAAGAGATCTGCCCCATGCTTGGAAGACTATATTTCTCTTCGACTCTTTATTTAGATTGTATTTTTGCATTGCAGGCTGTAATGATTCCTTGTTTTTGTGTGTG
>NW_015341748.1:0-210 GCF_001447785.1 Gekko japonicus
CCAAGATTCATTACCAAACAGAACATGGTCTCACTGGTCAAACAAGCAAAGGATGGGCTGATAGGGTACTCAGACTGGGACTGTGTAAGAACTGTTGGGTGACTGACAGGGGAAGGATGTAGGGAATTCAGCATCGGTGGCTAACATGCCTCAGTTTTTATTATTGCCTCAAACCTACCTACCTTCTCAGCCAGGAAACACTTGGATAAT
>NW_015341749.1:0-210 GCF_001447785.1 Gekko japonicus
CATGTTGATCTGAATGTAATATTCACATGTTTGTGGGGGTGTGGTAACCACTGTCCTTGAAAGTGTTCAGAAACTTCAATTCATACAGAATGTTGCAGCCAGGACATTGGCTGGAGTGGGACATTGGGATCATATCACTCCAGTCTTGGTCTATTTTAGGGATGTCAGGTCCCCCCAAGCTACTGGTGGGGGGATGGGGGTGTAGGGTTG
>NW_015341750.1:0-210 GCF_001447785.1 Gekko japonicus
CACAGGTCACCATGACTTCCATGCATGGGCACGGGAACACACAAACACGCACACACAAATTCAAAAATACAAAAAGAAAAAGAAAAAAGAAATGCATGTGGAAATCAGGGTATAAAAAGAAGACATTTGGAGCCAGAAATGATTAAATAAACCCATGCAGAAAAGCCCACATGGCTTATTCATTTAATTCATGTATACCCTGCCTTTCTC
>NW_015341751.1:0-210 GCF_001447785.1 Gekko japonicus
TCCTGACACACTGACATCACTCTCTGTGCACCCAAAAGGGACATAAGTGCATGGCTGGGGGATGCGGGAGATATTCTGGCATTTGGACAAAACTCTGTGGTTAAAACACAGATTTTTGCCCAAATTCCAGAGTGTCATCAGCATTGCTGGGAATGAGCTGACATCACTTCTGGTCTGCACAGGAAGGGATGTCAGTGTGTCATCAGCAAG
>NW_015341752.1:0-210 GCF_001447785.1 Gekko japonicus
CCCACCCAGTTGGAAAAGTGTGTTTTAAGAGGGAAGAGAGAAAGGTGGATATGAACATGTCAACCCAGCATGCTGCGGGGGTGGCAAAAAAGGCAGATTTCATGCTGGCCATATTTAGAACAGGAGTAGAGAATAAGCTGCTATCATGTTGCACTTATACAAATCTGTAGTGAGACCGCACTTGAATATTGTGTACAGTTCTGGTCACCA
>NW_015341753.1:0-210 GCF_001447785.1 Gekko japonicus
CTGAACTAAAGTGGTGCCTGTCGGAAGGATAGGGCTAGCTCATGTCATTTCCTCCCGTGGCAGCATCCATGCGGCCCCGCTCCCCGTAGAGGATTTAGAGCATGTGCGCAGTGGGCCCACAGGTCTTTTCGGCTTACTTTGGGCCTTTTTCACTGGTGCCAAGCGCCTGCTGACAGGAAGAAGTAGGGGATGGGGGATATTGGAAAATGA
>NW_015341754.1:0-210 GCF_001447785.1 Gekko japonicus
ATGCAAAGCTGGCCATGATAAAGGACAATCTCGGTTACCTAGGTTAAAATAATCTTCTGTGAGATAACTTGGTTATGTGGCTGTGGAGCATTGACTGCCTCTCCTGAGCTTTTTCTATACAAAAGATGGAGTCTTCCCATACGGACTTTGTACCTGCGTGAAGGATCGCCCAGAAGACGCCTTCTGGCTACCATGTTCTCCTGACCAGAA
>NW_015341755.1:0-210 GCF_001447785.1 Gekko japonicus
ATGCTACTTACCTTGCCAAGCTGTTGGCTAGAACAAGAATCCGTGAAGGACGTGGGCACAGGTAGAAGACTGAAAGCATAATCTTGTTACCATGTTCTGTCTGCATTTGTAAATTTTGTTTTAATTAATCTTTATCAGTATTCTGTTGCTTGTCTTGCAACGAGACATGCAGAACACTGCATGATTAGAACCAGGGCTATTTTTGGGCAG
>NW_015341756.1:0-210 GCF_001447785.1 Gekko japonicus
CAGGTAATCTAGTTTTTCTTTTAAAGCCTAGAATATGCTCAGCCCTCTAGTGAGACTGTACTCCTGGTGACTCCTTACAAGTCAGCTAGAATTGCAGACATTGTATAAAATAAAAGGGTGTGCCTGGTTGGTCCATAAGTTTGCTTATTTAGCTACTGTGTTTCAGAAACTGTAGATTTCCTCTTTGTTGTTTCTGTGTTTCGCTGGTAT
>NW_015341757.1:0-210 GCF_001447785.1 Gekko japonicus
GGTGTTCCAGGGGTGGGCAAGGATGT
Source organism: Gekko japonicus (assembly GCF_001447785.1). Lineage (NCBI taxonomy): Eukaryota > Metazoa > Chordata > Lepidosauria > Squamata > Gekkonidae > Gekko > Gekko japonicus. The sequence goes on from NW_015341757.1 coordinate 27, forward strand.
CAGCGATGCACTGATATCACTTCCAAAGTGACATGACTGACTCAGCAATGTCGGGGCAATTCTTTACTTCTTGGGCAAAACCTTATGGTAAAAACAGCTACAAACCATAGATCTTTGTCCCAAAAGTAGAGCGTCACCCTTGACATCGCTGACACGATGATGTCACTTCCGGAAGTGATGTCAG
>NW_015341758.1:0-210 GCF_001447785.1 Gekko japonicus
TCTACCTTGTGGAACTCAAGGCAGCTTACCATGTAAATTAAATAATTAATTAAAAAAAACAACAACACCTAAAAGACCTTAATTTAAAATCTCATTTAGCACTGCCAGTTGACTAGAAACTAAATTAGTTAAATGCAGTGCTAAATTAAAGGGCTTTAAGCCAACTCAGATTACTTTGAATGTTTATCCCTTCAATGGTTTTATTCCCCC
>NW_015341759.1:0-210 GCF_001447785.1 Gekko japonicus
GCTCTTCAACTGAGCCACAACCCCTCTCCTCCAATCTAACGAGCCCATAAAAAAAAGCTAGACACAAACACATACTCCACTGTAGCAAAGTGATGGCAGAGAGGAAGTGAGGGAGAGAATTATAACTAATTAGCAAATGACAGAGATTGCTTGAGGGCCTATGTGCTGTAATCATCAACATAATTTATTTTACTTTTAGTGCAGTTCTGC
>NW_015341760.1:0-210 GCF_001447785.1 Gekko japonicus
TTTAAAGCAACGGCATTAACAGTTTGTGGTAATAAAAAACCAGGAGATAGTATTTCATATAAAGATTAAGGTTAATTTAATAACTGGTTAAATATTTACCTGTGAAAAATTGATTACAATAGCTACAATAATTACCTAACTATATTGGGTTTAATTACTAACCAATTTAAGTCCCTAAATGATATTTCTCCTCTTACAGCTTTATCTATA
>NW_015341761.1:0-210 GCF_001447785.1 Gekko japonicus
CGTCACATTTCCAAGCACATGAAATGTTTCACAGCAAGCGACTGACGTATGTGAGGTTTCTCCCTTTGTTCCTTACCTAATCTGGGGGGTGTTCGTTAACAGGAAAAACAAGGACTCTATCTAGATTTGGGGATAATCCAGGCACCCGCATTAGTGCAATGCTTTGCCATGGCTGCCCCCTCCCCAAATTCATTTCCGCACAAAAGGGGA
>NW_015341762.1:0-210 GCF_001447785.1 Gekko japonicus
CCGGGAGCGACGCCCCCGGGCTACCTACCTGGTTCAGAGGGCCCTCGCCGTCCCGGGGAGGGCGGCGAACTTCACCCGGCAGCAGGGCACCCCGTGAGTGGAGAGAGAGTGGCAGCTAGCTCGGCAGGGCCGGGACCGGGCGGGGAGGAAGCGCGGCAAGCGCCGGCCCGGGCAGACGCAGAGCGACGCAGCAACGCGGGCCCCGGCGTC
>NW_015341763.1:0-210 GCF_001447785.1 Gekko japonicus
AGTGTATTCAATAAAGCTGTGGCCTTCTGTTTTTCCAAATTATCTGTCATGTGTTGTATTATTCTTGCCTGTCTGGGCCCACAATCATCAGACCTCTATAGACAAAAGCATGCATTATGGTAGCTGGAGTTAGTTAAGATTGTGTGAAATACTGGCTAGATCCAACCCAATATATGGGCTCAGAGGGTGACACTCCAGTTTTTGGGCAAA
>NW_015341764.1:0-210 GCF_001447785.1 Gekko japonicus
TTTGGCTTAAGACCTCGGGTCAATGAGGCGAATGAATGAGAGGAGTTGTTCCAGGGGGGTTCTTGGACGGACCTGAGGGAGGGCGAGAAGGCAGACGCTTTCTCAGGGTGGTGGTGCTGAGCTCTGCGTCGGAGGGGCGCCTGAGGGGATGGATAAGGCCCGTGCTGTGGGGCACGGGGATTTCTGTGTCAGGAAATGATCTCTGGTTCT
>NW_015341765.1:0-210 GCF_001447785.1 Gekko japonicus
AGCCAGCCCAAAAATTTAGGATCCAGACTAATTTTTCATCCATCAAGGCTTCATGTTCTAGTGTCCAAACTTTTGAATTATTGCTACCACAAACCCTAATACAAAACTCTTCACAGTTTCTTATAGTTTTATAAAAGCTATGGCAAAAGTGTTATAGTGTACAAATAAATATAGGGGTAACTCTGGATCTTCTTCGTGGTCTCTGTGCTT
>NW_015341766.1:0-210 GCF_001447785.1 Gekko japonicus
AGCACTGATTCAAAGTGACTCTCCCGTTGCTCCAGCTCTGCACTATGTTGGATTGAGAGAGATGGTCACTGAGAGCACATCTAGTTTTTGTAGTATATTTGTATGTTGCTTTTCTCCCTGTTGGAGACCCAACGTGGCTAACAATACAGAAACCCAAATACAGCAGCAGACCAGAAAGAGACGAATCATAGAATGCTAGAGTTGGAAGGG
>NW_015341767.1:0-210 GCF_001447785.1 Gekko japonicus
TCTGTGGACTGCGCCCAGGCACTGCTTGCTGCTGTCCCTGCCCCGCCAGTGGCCTGGAAGTCCAGACGTCCTTCCAGTGAGCCCAACCAGGCCTTCCACAGGCAGCCCCCCCCCGTGCTCCCAGTGCTCGGCGCGAAGAGCCTCCTGCTCGTCTTTCCCAGTGTCCGGGAGGTCCAGTGCCGCGGCTTCTCTGTGCTGCTAAGGAATTGC
>NW_015341768.1:0-210 GCF_001447785.1 Gekko japonicus
CACTGTATCCTCTGTTCTTCCTCTTTCCACCCACTGTCCCCTTTACCATCCTTCCAAAAGGATGCTAGTCTTGCCTCTTAGCAGGGGTTGAAGGAGGCTGGATAAAGGGACATTAAAAATAGGACTGCCAAATTCCAGGTGCGTTTGTGCTTTGTAAATTCCAGGTGAGGTCTGGAGATCTCGTGGAACCAGGGGTCATTTCGTAGAAAA
>NW_015341769.1:0-210 GCF_001447785.1 Gekko japonicus
ATATATTTGCAAATAAAATTATATATTTGTAAATAAAACAAAACTACAAAAAGGGCCATCATTCTCCAGCACTCTCTCCTCCAATGAGAACTGAATAGGGCAAGCATTGCCCCTGGAACGCCTCATCTCTTGGAGAAGTAGGGAGCATGAACATAGCCTGCTCAGAAGTAAAGGCCTATTTAAGAAAGCAAGTCCAAGTTGTGACAGCAG
>NW_015341770.1:0-210 GCF_001447785.1 Gekko japonicus
TAAAAGCACCAGACAGAAATGTAGGGCTGTTGCTTTTGGTTGCAGGCACACAACTCCTATAATATCTCGTTCTGACCTCAATTATGTATTACTGCGCTACAGCCAGGGTTATCGAGGGATCCGTATTTTAGTCCATGTCCAATAACTCAAGAATTTAACCAACATCACATAGAGTTCCTGATTTAAAAGCGGTGGGGGAGTCAACTTAAA
>NW_015341771.1:0-210 GCF_001447785.1 Gekko japonicus
CACTACACCAAACTGGCTCTCAATAACCTCCTTAAAAGCTACAAACCTCAGACCAGCTATAGCTTATCAAAGTTCAGGGCTCAAAATAAAACACTTCTCTTAAAACCAGATTAAAAACACGAGCAACACGCCGGTGTATCTACTCAGCACGCCATCTTGTTAATATACTATTTGGTTTTGTAAATTTGTAACGGCCAATGGCTAAATACA
>NW_015341772.1:0-210 GCF_001447785.1 Gekko japonicus
ACTTCATGATCAAACTGTAATCCTGAACCTGTGTGACAGAAGGTGTGGAGGTAGGGTGGTAGGGACTCTGAGTGAAAAAGGTGCACATGTCTTGAATTGGAATGGGGAAGAGGAATTGAACAGCTAGCTTTAAAATGGTTGCCATCCTTTCCATCTGACTCTGTACAGATTATTGTTTTGGGGAACTCTGATTTTACACTGTAGGATTTA
>NW_015341773.1:0-210 GCF_001447785.1 Gekko japonicus
CTGAAAGTGCCGAGTCCAGAGGGTGGGCAGAAGGAGGAAGAGGAGGTGGTGATGGCAGAAGCCCCGCCCCAGGCCAGCTGCGAGCAGGGCTGCTGTGGCGGCAGTGGCACTTCCTGGGAGCCTCCGGGGAGGGCTCAGGGGGGTGCCCAGCTCCTCGGCAATGAAGTCACCGGAACACCACGGGAGTCCCAGCAAGCAGGCAGGATGGAT
>NW_015341774.1:0-210 GCF_001447785.1 Gekko japonicus
AGAAAGGTGACAAAGTATGGACAGAAAAACAAAGACAGAAAGGAGAAGTGAGTTGTGCCACAGATGAAGAATAACACCCTTGCAGTGGATGAAGAGCATTGTTGAAACTGGATGGTTGTGTATAAGAACATGAGAGATTGATATATATGGTTGTGAATCACACCCTGCTTTGGAGATGTGCCAATTACACAAGGAGCAAGAAACTTTTAA
>NW_015341775.1:0-210 GCF_001447785.1 Gekko japonicus
ATGCGCCTGCAAAACCAGGACCGGCTGGCGCAGGCTTAGCAAAATTATTGCGAGCAAATGCAATTGCCACAGAAGCCCGTGGCAGACATGACAATAGCAGCATTCTGTTCATGTGTTTCAGGAGCACCCCGGTCGCACGTATTGGGAGAGTGCAGAGTCTCACGCGGCACCTGATATGTGCGAGGGGAGCGGTGGCGCAGGCAGTTCAAC
>NW_015341776.1:0-210 GCF_001447785.1 Gekko japonicus
GAGCAAGTTGTCTGGAAGCAGGGCAGATTCTATAGGCTCTGGTTGCCGCAGGGCAGGCAAGTGTCCTGGGAACCAGTCAGGCAACTTGTGTTTCAAGGGACGTACAGGAACAGACTCATGGAGTTAGCTCATGACATTCCATGTGCAGGGCATCTGAGAATCAACAAGACTAGGCATAAGCTGACTTCCGGTTTTTGGCGGCACGATGGC
>NW_015341777.1:0-210 GCF_001447785.1 Gekko japonicus
CCTGCTCCTCCTCCTCCTCCTCCTCCACCCCTTGCAAGAAAACGCCTCTGAGTTTCTCCGGCTTGTGCTTGAACGATCGGAGGGACTCTGCTGGTGAGCTCAAAGAGGCTTTGGAGGGGGGGAATATAGGGTTGGGGGCTGCAGTGCAAGAAAGAAAAGGGGTGTGTGTAGCAGGGGGTGAGAGAGACAGCACCCACCCCGTTTCTGCCT
>NW_015341778.1:0-210 GCF_001447785.1 Gekko japonicus
TGATTGGCTGTGGAAATTCCAAAGCACCCGGTTAAGCAGATCTTCTGCCCAAAACATTGGAGTTATTAGGAGAATCATGCGTAACTTCATTCAATGACATTCTGTGGTTGGCTCTGTCATCTATGGCGTCTGTGGCTTTTGGTGGCCGGCTCTACCTCCTGCAGTAGCCATTTGTCATGGAGCCCACTGTGCCTTGTCAGAATCCCAAAG
>NW_015341779.1:0-210 GCF_001447785.1 Gekko japonicus
CCCTTTCCAGGTCAAAATGCCTCCAGAACGTCCCCAGAACAGGAATTAAACAAGCAATAGTACTGCCAGAAACGGTGGGAGGCATTACAGACAATTGAGAACAGTATTTTAGAAATCAAAACACAGAACTCTCGCTTTTTTATTAACACCTTCCAGGCAAAAATGACTCTGGACAAAAGGACCCCACTGGTGGACCTCCCAATGGCACCT
>NW_015341780.1:0-210 GCF_001447785.1 Gekko japonicus
GGCCTGCAGGGTTCTCGTGCTCAGGAGCCCATCCTTACCTCCGCCAAGACCATGCTGGAGAGCTCCTCGTCGCTGATCAAAACCGCTCGCTCGTTGGCCATCAATCCCAAGGACCCGCCCACCTGGTCTGTTCTCGCCGGCCACTCCCACACCGTATCCGAGTCTATTAAGAGCCTCATCACTTCCATTCGGTACGTTTTCTTTCTCCTT
>NW_015341781.1:0-210 GCF_001447785.1 Gekko japonicus
CCTGCCACTCCGGAATAGGGCGTTGACCGCTCGGAACCTTCCAGAACTTTTGTTAAGCACTTTACTTAACTGCTACAGTGTGCTGTCTTTATAGTTGTTATGTACCGGGTTTAATAATTTGAACTTGTATGGAACGATTACACGGTGTTTGTTCTACTGGACATCTTTGTCCACTGCGGTCTCTTAGATTTATTCCTAACTTCCAGGTAC
>NW_015341782.1:0-210 GCF_001447785.1 Gekko japonicus
TCAATTTATAGGGAGAGTTCTCGGTGGGCCGCTACGCTGGAGACTCTCTGGCAGCCAGAAGCAAGGAAAGCCAAAGCCCAGCAGCTCTGCAGTGGCTACCAGCTGCACCAAAGTTGGCTGCCAACACAATCACTGTATCCTCCTCCCCTGTCCGCCCCGTTATCCTGGGTGGATTTGGGTTAGGTTTCCGGGTGTGTGTGTGTGTCAAGA
>NW_015341783.1:0-210 GCF_001447785.1 Gekko japonicus
CACAGAGCTTGTGCCACAGACACTGCTTTTTCCTTCTGTTATGATCTTTTTGATTGACTTCTTGAGCTACATAGAATTCTGTGAGCCTTACTTACTAGGTCCCTTGCTCCCTCTAAGAACTTTCATAGTGCAGCGGTTAAAGGCACGGGTTGGGACACCAGAAGGTACCGGTTTGAGACCGGCCATAGGAACAGGGGATGTCATTTTGTT
>NW_015341784.1:0-210 GCF_001447785.1 Gekko japonicus
CCCCCCCCCCCCTTCCCACTCAGACACTTCTCCTGCCTTCTTCTGCTGACACTTCCCGTCTCGTCCATCCGGGGCAAGTGCTGACTCTCTTCTCTCTCCTTTGCTTGTCTTTGGAAAGGGGGAAAGACCGAAGGACAGAAAGGGAAAGAAAAGTTGCCTTCCGTGTCATTTGACCCCTGGAAGTTTAATAGAGACAGGAACTTCTTCTTC
>NW_015341785.1:0-210 GCF_001447785.1 Gekko japonicus
CATATTTGCTTTACTTTGCTTTAGGATCAAATGAAACAAGACAGAAATTACAGATCTTCCTGCATCTATTTAAAGAGTAATTTCAGCCCTACATAGCATCAATTTGTACTGGGGCTCTCTCTTCTCTTTAAATGGCTAATTATGTGTGTGAGGGTGCAGTTTTAATTAGTGAAACTATGAAAGGGAAGAAGGGTTAAATCTTCTCTCCCT
>NW_015341786.1:0-210 GCF_001447785.1 Gekko japonicus
CTCTCGTGCGTCGTTACGCCGGTGTAAATCCTACAGCGTTCAGCCAGGTTTAAGGGTTTGCAGATCGTGTAACTGAGGCTTTCCCCCGCACTTCCTATATCAAAATAAGCACCAATCGCAGCTTTTTAAAAACGTGCAACCGGGTACTAAATGCACAGTTCAAGAGAAGGGGGAGGGGGAAAATGCACCGCTCCAAAAGCCCCTTTTGCG
>NW_015341787.1:0-210 GCF_001447785.1 Gekko japonicus
TGGCCAAGGAGGACCTGGCAACCCTAGAAAAATTCTGTACACGCACAGATGGCTTCTCGCCTCCCACCTTGGCACCCCTCCAGAGGAGCTCTCTCTCATACCCAGAATAAAGAGAGCGTCAGGTGAGTCGCTGTGCTGGTCAGAAGCAGCAGAAGGAAGTTTGAGTCGAGGGGCACCTTTGAGACCCACAAACTTTTATTCATCTGTCAT
>NW_015341788.1:0-210 GCF_001447785.1 Gekko japonicus
CTTTTGAGTGTGTCATGTCTTGATAGAGCTAACTATGTTATTGAATTTGCAAAAGAAAAATGTCATATTAAGAAAGGTGGGAGAGTAATGGCTACAGCCAATGTAAGAAATGGTGTATATGTTCTTAGTCATGTTGAAACGGCAGCTACAGCCAGGCTGCCCAATAACAAAAACCCCCACCAAAATTGCTTGCACTTACTTCACAGGAGA
>NW_015341789.1:0-210 GCF_001447785.1 Gekko japonicus
CACCAAGAATACAGTGCATCACTTGCTTGAGAGTTCTGCTCTGAGGCCGCCGGCTCCTCTCGGTTTCTTCAAGGATCCAGGTTGCTGATTCCTCTGGCTTCATTTTGCTGTTCCAACCGACTGAAGCCGCCCTGGAGCCGACAGGACCGACTGACCTGTACAGGCTGTGCTGAAATGCACGGATGTTCAGGACCAGTCTGGGACACCAAT
>NW_015341790.1:0-210 GCF_001447785.1 Gekko japonicus
AAACCAAGATCTGACCCTGGAAATAGTATTGTCCATGTCATACATTAGTCCTCTGCTTGGCTTGGTGGTCTACAGCGGACCCCTACCATAATATCATTTCTTTTTTATTTCCATTTTCTATTTTACAGAGCCCTCTGCATGCGCCATTTTCCACTCACAAAGCAGAGGCCTCTCTTCTCCTCCGCAGCCCTTCTCTAAATCTTTAAGGCC
>NW_015341791.1:0-210 GCF_001447785.1 Gekko japonicus
TGCGGATGTCCTCCCTGCCCTCTTGATTTATTTATTTAACCTCAGAATTTGAAGGACCCCCTGGGGTCATCTAGTCCGACCCCTGGCAATGCAGGAGCTACGACTGTAATATCACCGAGAAATAGCTATCCAATTGATCTGTAAGAACCTCTGATGATGAGGAATCCGCCACCTCACAGAGGAGACTGTTTCAGCATCCCTCAGATTTAG
>NW_015341792.1:0-210 GCF_001447785.1 Gekko japonicus
TTTCCTTTGAGGAACAGGTAAGAGCAGAGTAATAGGAATGTATATTGGGGGGAATGAGACTTGACTATTGTATTGATGGACTTAAATTTTTTAAATAAAGATTGCAGTTAACGATAACCAATATACTAATTTCACAATAAAGAAAGCAAAAAAACTTGCACCAGCTGCATTTAGCAGTTACAGCAAGCAGAGGTTTTCCAGCACTGGGTA
>NW_015341793.1:0-210 GCF_001447785.1 Gekko japonicus
CCTCCTCCCTGTCTGAACTGTAGGTTTCCCCATGCCATAGAGATTTGGACATTTCCTAGAATTTTGTATATGTGTGTGGGGCAGGTGGCACTTCCAAGTCTTCCACTTACAAGTGACATCAAAGCATCAGCAATGTTGTTTCCCCACAGTGGGCATCTGGCAACCCTAATTAGGGCTGATGTGATTTGGAAGAGTTTCTTGTTAATCTGG
>NW_015341794.1:0-210 GCF_001447785.1 Gekko japonicus
AACAAGAGAACAAGTCTGCTCCATCTTCGGTGTGATTGCCCTTAGGATACTTGAAGAGCGCAATCATGTCTCTCCTCGGTCTTCTCTTCTTCAGGCTAAGCATTCCCTAGCTCTTTCAACCTTTCCTCACAGGGCTTGGTTTCAGGAGTCCTCACCATCCAGCGTACCATCATCTGGATGAGAAAGTTCATAAATTTGGTTCCCAGAAAT
>NW_015341795.1:0-210 GCF_001447785.1 Gekko japonicus
AGAACACCTGTATCTCAGATGATAGGATGCATGGCATGTGGCTACACCTCTCTGGTCTCATGCTGGGCATGCTGAGCACACACACAGAGGGACTTTGGCGATGGGAACCTTAGAGAAAGAGGACTTTGCACAAGAAAGGAGCACTTTGTACTAAACAGCCAACAGTGAGAAGATAGCTTATTGCTAGCACTGGTCTGCTCAGAACAGTTA
>NW_015341796.1:0-210 GCF_001447785.1 Gekko japonicus
GGCTGCCCATCTTGATCTAAACTCTGAAGGGTAATTGCAAGCTAAAAAGAAGGAGACATAAAAACAGGAATAATAAAAGCACAATTTTATCATCAGTATAGTAATTAGTAGCAGCAGTAGTAACAACAACAATAGTGGAAGTATTGAGCAGCCCGATAAAACTCACTGATAATCCTTTTAATTTGACCTGGACAGCCCAAGCTAGCCTGA
>NW_015341797.1:0-210 GCF_001447785.1 Gekko japonicus
GGCATCCTGTGGTAAGGAATACGGAAGATAACCTTCACTCCACAACACTCCAGAAGCAGGATATCAAGTAGCGGGACGCACTGTATAGCTTGCAGAGAGCTGCATTTGCAATGACCACAAAGCCAAAGAGGCAAATTTGCTTCCATTCTGGGCAAGAGGCCTGCACCACAGGAAGGCCTGTGGCTTACCTGTTCCTCTGGCAGCAGCTGT
>NW_015341798.1:0-210 GCF_001447785.1 Gekko japonicus
GCCCCGCCCACGGGAACCGGTGATTCTGGTTCCACCTCACTAGGATGGATGGGACATTGCAGTCCACTGAATGGAAATGCATCTGCCCAGGCGTGAGCAAAAAAGAAGAAAAGTACTCTTTTCAGATATCCTTATTAAGAATGAAGAAATCCATTAACAAATTTCAGAGGCAGACTTCATTATTCCACCATGCATTCATGTGATCAACAA
>NW_015341799.1:0-210 GCF_001447785.1 Gekko japonicus
GGATTTCAAACCAGACATTGGGACTGAAAGTTTAAGAATGCTGGGGATGGAGAGAACTTTCACGGAGCTGACATCCATTACAATTAATCACCACCCATTCACATTATGTAGGGCAGGAGTGACCATGCCCTCCCCTCCACATAATCCACCTGCATCAGGTATGTTCAGAAAGGCAGTGTTCCTGATCAGGGGGAGGGAGCACCTCTGTGC
>NW_015341800.1:0-210 GCF_001447785.1 Gekko japonicus
GGATCCATGCCACAGTAACATCAAGACTGAACCACTGTGATGCACTGCACATCTGTGGATAGGCAGGAGCTGAGTGTTGGATGGGAAAGCCCTCCCCCATTCCTTCTACAGTTCTCATTCCAGGTATGCATTTATACAGGAGGCCTGTGCCAGATGTGTGAGCCAAAGGGTGAGAGTTCTTGGCCTCTGGGTCTTTCCCTGGGGGGCATA
>NW_015341801.1:0-210 GCF_001447785.1 Gekko japonicus
AATCCGACTCTAGGGTGGCGGTGCTCATCATCATCTTAAATTATAATAACCTCAGAATTGTTTGTGGTTTGCATAACAATTGGTGGTAATTTTGAATAGAATTGATGGGCGAGAAATAAGTGGAGTTTAGTTGCATATTAATTTGTTTTTTTAGTTTCAAGAAAATGTAGGCTAGTTTAAAAATTGCTGGCTAAACCATATGGATATATG
>NW_015341802.1:0-210 GCF_001447785.1 Gekko japonicus
AATGCTAGATGCAGAATCGCCCAGGGATGACGGGAGTGATTGTCCCTCTGATCAAACCATAATGGAGGGCTGCTTTTTCTCTGTATGTGCAGACACAGCCCTGCCTCTTGTGAGCCACTGAACACGCTCTCCCACCTTTGGCCCCTGCGCCCTTCCCTGCCATGGCCCTGGGATCATTCCTGAGAACGCCACTTTGCATAATTTGTAGCA
>NW_015341803.1:0-210 GCF_001447785.1 Gekko japonicus
AGTTCCGGGAGTCCCAGGTCAGCCTGCACTCCTAGTTGAAACACAGGCTGCTGTTTAGCGGCAAATTTTGCTGCTCTATCAGCTTGCGCATTCCCTAGGCTTTCTAAATTGTCATTATTCTGATGCACTGCGCAGTGAAGGATAGCAAGCTCCGCTGGGTGGCACATAGCGTCCAGCAAATGGGCTATAAACCAGCCATTTGCCACCGGG
>NW_015341804.1:0-210 GCF_001447785.1 Gekko japonicus
TCTGAAATGAGATGTGTCCTACCTGGGGTTTATGTAGTGCTAGGGTTCCTGTGATTAGATGCAGAGGAGGGGGTATGATTGGCTGTGCCTGTAGTCGGTATCTTAAGCTACACTGGTGTTTGTGGACTGGATTGCGGCTCTTTGTGTGAGTGTTTTGACAGAATATTAGATTAGCAGTGTGCTTAAAGTACATCCATGGCACAATGGAAT
>NW_015341805.1:0-210 GCF_001447785.1 Gekko japonicus
AAATCCAATCTCTCCTTCTTCTTATGGCACACCAAAAGGGAAGCAATCACGGGGGAGGAGGGAAATCTGGAAAAAAAACACCCTTCAGTTTTGCTTAAATATTGTAAAAAAGATGACAAAAGGTTGTTCTGTGCATTCACCACGACCGCCCCACCTACGGTTGCCAGTATGAATGTGGGGGAAACCTGGAGATTTTGTGGGTGGAGCCTG
>NW_015341806.1:0-210 GCF_001447785.1 Gekko japonicus
CCAATACTTGGATGGGAAACCACTGAGGAAGACCAGGGCTGCTATGTGAAGGAAGACAGTGGGAAACCACCCCTGCTCAACTCTCACTGTGAAAACCCCATCAGGTGGGACTTCATGTGGGGTTGCCATGAGTCAGCGGTGACGTGACAGCACACTTTACTTTGGTTGAAAGCTATTCCCAGAGAAGAAGGGTGAGAGCCAGTTTGGTGT
>NW_015341807.1:0-210 GCF_001447785.1 Gekko japonicus
TTTAAAGCCGAGGAAAACATGTCTGTAGAAATGATGAACATGAATTTCTTTCACAGTTTGTATTTGCCCTCAACTTTTCAAACTCGGACCTCGTTTGCCATGGGTTTTTTAAGTGTGAGTCTGTCTTTGCTTCTGTCTGCTTATTGTCCAGTTTCATTTTGGCTGGGGGAGGAGGAGTATGTGAGTGCGTGAGGGTGTGTGTGTAGAACT
>NW_015341808.1:0-210 GCF_001447785.1 Gekko japonicus
CCTCTAGTTGTACAGCCCAGATCATGACAGGGAGTTTGTACACATCTGCACAATGAGAGGATGCAGAAAAGACACTGGTTTGATTACTGGGGTTTAAAAGGGTGGAACTCCTCTCCTCTTGCATGCACAGATATATATGCCAAGGGATTCACTACCATGGTGAAAGGTAGTGTGCTAATCCTGAGGACACTGCTGCTTTGGTGAGATGAT
>NW_015341809.1:0-210 GCF_001447785.1 Gekko japonicus
CACTGGATAAAATAGAGGCATGGCCAGACAACACCAAGCTTGTCATCTGACCACAGCCTTATAAAATTCTATCTCCATTTACAGCCCTTTCTTTTCTCTCCCCAAACGGAAGCTTCCAGAGCACTAGAATGAGGAATAAGTGGAGATGAGATCCACTTAGACTCAAAGACAGGAAAAGAGTGTGTGGCTCAGTGGAAGAACATCTGCTTG
>NW_015341810.1:0-210 GCF_001447785.1 Gekko japonicus
CAGTATCGTACGTTGTGACTATGTCAGACGGGAGAAGTCTCCAGAGACACCTTGACCAGCTTCGGCGGTGGTAGGTCAGGAAATTGAAGCCACCAGACACAGATACCCAAATGGCAGAGCAAAATCCCATGCTGTGTTGAACTCCAGTTGTTCCCCACCCAACCACCGGGTTGGAGACAAGTGCTGCCTCAACACCCTGCTCGGAGCGTG
>NW_015341811.1:0-210 GCF_001447785.1 Gekko japonicus
CCATCTATACTAGAGGAGCTTGGTTCTTCCAGTGAGCCACTTTCAGCTGCTTCCTTTCTGTTGAGGGCAATTATGTTCCTTCCCTCCCTTCTCAGCAACAGCAAGTTGCTCTCTCTTATCCTTAGCAGCCCACCCTTCTGTGCCACTTTCCTTTTCCCTCTAAGGCTAAGCCGGCCCCCATGGAGTTAGGGTTGCCAACTCCAGGTTGGG
>NW_015341812.1:0-210 GCF_001447785.1 Gekko japonicus
GGTCCTGCTTAAGCTTCCTAGATCTGACAAGATCAGGGCGACTAGCCTAGGCCATTTAGGTCAGCGTGTTCACAAGTTATACTGGATGCGAATACAATCCATGTGTGGGTACACCTGATTGTTCTTTAGATGTGTGTTGAGTAATTCTCATGTTGTATTCAATGCATGTACAGATGAACATGTGACTGAAACCCTATAGTTATCCAGGCA
>NW_015341813.1:0-210 GCF_001447785.1 Gekko japonicus
TCCTCCTCCTCCTTCTCCTCCTCCTTTGTCGCCCCCATCCCCTGATGGTTGCCGGAAGGGACGTGGTGTCCTTACTCCTCAGGCAGGCTGTTCTGCAAAGTGGGGTCCGCAACAGAGAAAGCACACGTACGGGCAGTACTTGATTTTGCCCATTGGCAGCCTGGCCGCTGCGGAAGTCCCTGCGAATCTGTTGTGGCGGAGCGTCGGAGG
>NW_015341814.1:0-210 GCF_001447785.1 Gekko japonicus
CATTCATCTGGTACCCTTTTGGTTGTCCAAATGTTTGGACTCATAGGACCATACATGTCGCATCAATAGCATACAACAGTGCCCTTGCACAAATTTTTATTTTATTTTCTTTACTTCATTTTTTCAATTAGTGTTAAAGCGGATTATGAAACATAGCAATCAGCATGCACCACCAATCACGGCCGGCTCCACCCCATACTGTACCCCCCC
>NW_015341815.1:0-210 GCF_001447785.1 Gekko japonicus
TCTATGCTTGTAGCTGCTGCCACTTCTTGCCTTTGACCAGATGGGGCCATTCTCTCATCCCACCAGGAGACACTAGGCCCTGCCCCTTTCCCATTAGGCTCCACCCCCTTCATCTGCCAATCTTTAGCAGCCAGTCTCCTCCTCCTGCATCTCAGGGGCCAACCCATCATTGAGCTGGGCTCCCTCGCTGGTTGGGACAGCCTCAAACAA
>NW_015341816.1:0-210 GCF_001447785.1 Gekko japonicus
GCTGCTCCCATCACACTGTGTCAGAATTCGGCAGGCTGACCAAAGTTGGGGACCCCCGATCTACAGGGTCAGGGATAGAGTTCTTATAGAATCGGGCAGATCAGGGACAGGACCAAAGTAGAACCTGGCACATCTGAAGGCGGAGCCTAGCCAGGGTTACCACCCTCCGGGTGGCACCTGGAGAATCTCCCGCTATTACAACTGATCTCC
>NW_015341817.1:0-210 GCF_001447785.1 Gekko japonicus
AAGCTTTTACAAACCCGAAGGTATATCAAGAAGACCAGACAAAATGATACATGGATTTATTAGATTTACAAATTAATTTGAAGCCAATATCCAACTTATCCTGGTGGCAAAAGGCCCAAATTGAGTCCAGATATATTAAAGATAAAACTATAAGATTTAATGAAAATTTGTTAGAAATAGAAAAAAATATTGATGTATGTTGACCAGAAT
>NW_015341818.1:0-210 GCF_001447785.1 Gekko japonicus
AGTGGTCCATCCAGTCCAGCATTCTGTCAGTCATTCAAGACTTTACACCGAGCCTCAGTGAGAAGGGTGTATAGTGAGTTACTACAGTGCAAAAGTAATGCAGTCAAGGAGCAAGTGCTGTCTACTGTACAATGCAACAAGGCCAGGATTCTATTTAATGACATGGTGCTTAACCCCTGTCCTTGTTTCCCCTTCAGATATTCTACAAAA
>NW_015341819.1:0-210 GCF_001447785.1 Gekko japonicus
TGTGCCTCCCAGATGCACATTGGCTCTTTTCTTACCCTGTTCACGTTAAATCTCCTTGTAAGAAAGAGCCAATGCACCTTCACTTTGCAATTGAAATGAAGGACCAGTGCCTGGATAAATGCTGGATTGTACAAGCCAATTGGTGAATAACATGAGAATTATTCAATGTATATCTTGAAATCTAGTGTACACACTATATATGGACTGTAA
>NW_015341820.1:0-210 GCF_001447785.1 Gekko japonicus
CCTCCAGGCAGCCTCTCCCTTGGAAAACTGTGCAGTTCCAGCTGCTCGGCTTGTCTGTGTCCAGTTGCACGGGGCTGGCTGCCAGGCTGGCCCAGTCCCATGTCAGGGAATCTGCAAGGACTTATGGGGGGCACCTCAAACTCCCCTCTATTCCCTTCCCCACACTATTTCCTCTTACCTCCTTCTGGCAACCTCCATATTCTCACCATT
>NW_015341821.1:0-210 GCF_001447785.1 Gekko japonicus
TGGCCACACGGAATAAAATGGGAATCAATCAACACCTCTTTTGGCTTATTATATCAACAGTTGTCCTTGGTGTGTATGTGTATCTAATGTACTTGTGACCACCAAAGAAGGCCCAACGGTCCAAAATGTGTTTGGTCTTGTTTACCGTGATAGTGATCTTATTTGTATGCCATTGACTTTGGGATAGTCATTTGTTTTATATAATGTACA
>NW_015341822.1:0-210 GCF_001447785.1 Gekko japonicus
GGGGGGGGGGGTAGAAAGAAAGAGCCCTGCTGAGAAACCTCCCCCCCCCTTAGTTCCCAAAACGTCCGCCCTCCCTCCCCCGCTCTCCCCTCCCGTCCGCGCTCGTCCAGAGCTCACTGCTGCCGCCGCTGGTGCAACTGGCGCGCCTGAGCGCCCGCCGACTGAGTGACTGGCTGCCCCGAGGAATGCGCGGTATGCAGGAGGCAGAAG
>NW_015341823.1:0-210 GCF_001447785.1 Gekko japonicus
ACGAGCCCACGGAGCCAGGGCCTTACAGGTCTTACAAGCAGCGGTGTTATGGGTATCTCCCAAACATAGCACACATGAGGAGTGCTCATCAGACTGCGCCATTTTAGCTCCACACGCTCTACATTTTTTGAAAAGGGCCACCTCTTTAGAAGCCATGGCCACAGAACAAAAAAATGACTTCAAATTCTCCTCAACAATCGCTTCAGCTCG
>NW_015341824.1:0-210 GCF_001447785.1 Gekko japonicus
CCCCCCATTCCTTGGGAGCTGAAGGAAACAGTGCTCCTCACCTCCCAAGCCTCCTTAAGAACGGCATGATAAACAACATATGGCCCTAAGGATGTCCCAATCTCTCACAAAATCACTTCCTCACAGAAGAGTTCAGCCACAATTTTGGTTGCCATGGCACTGGGCAAAAAATAGCGGCTAATTCTTGTGAGAAAAGGTATCTCATGAGAG
>NW_015341825.1:0-210 GCF_001447785.1 Gekko japonicus
GCTGGGTGTCATCCGTGTATTGGTGACAATACCAACTGAGCCCTGTCTATCCTCTTATGTGCCTCTGGTGCTACCTGAAAGCACATTGGCATCAGGGTTACACTAGCCCAGCACTGGTATGCCTTGGCACTGTCATATCACCAGATAGGTCAGTGTATTTTCAAGCCACACTGATATATCTTGCCATTACACCAGCATAATACTTAGTAT
>NW_015341826.1:0-210 GCF_001447785.1 Gekko japonicus
CACTTCTAATAAAGATTAAACACACTTTATTTGGCAGTGCCCTTCACTGTGCTTCAGCAGCTCCAACTGCTACACCACACTGGGGCTTGTTTACTAGCTGAAAAATGAAGAAGAAAGATCTGCACTGTGTTTGCGTGTTTGCACAGGCTGCTTCTTGGCTTTCAGGAAGAAATCGCAAACGGATGTTTGATTTCAAAAATCGGATTAAAG
>NW_015341827.1:0-210 GCF_001447785.1 Gekko japonicus
GTATAGATTTCTTAATGTGTTAAGGACCTTCAGTCAAAGAGAAGTACCTTAAAATAGCAAGAACCACACTATTTCAAGTGTGCTCAGCAAGTATATAGCACTATTAAGACACTACTATGCAAGGGAAGGTGGTGGCTGTGCTACTTTAGACTGCAGGTAGAAGATTTGGGATTCTCCTGGATGCATTCAGACGCGCTGTTTGATCTGGTG
>NW_015341828.1:0-210 GCF_001447785.1 Gekko japonicus
TGTCTGCCTGTGTGATTAACTCAAAAGTCTCCTTCATTATCTTCCTCTCAATCCTCTCCCCAGAAAAATGCAAGTATGCTCTTGCAGCTGGTTTTCCACTTGCACTCTCTAGATCATCAAGAAGAGTTTGCTCTTGCAAGAGCCTGGATTCAGTTCTAAGGAGCAAAAATGCACACCTGCATATCTGTGTGCAAGATATAGTCACCAAAA
>NW_015341829.1:0-210 GCF_001447785.1 Gekko japonicus
CCAACCATTGCCTGATGCCTGTTCTCTTTATATGTTTTCACCTTTTTGTTCACACTAATGATGTGCCGTGCCTTGCAATTTATATTCTTTTTTACCAGCTTCCTTCTTGCTGTAATCCAAAGTTTTTATGAATCTCTTCTTGACAATTTAAACTTCATAACCAGTTCTCAACAGTTTTTCTTGGCTTGTTCTCTTTTTTGCTGTTTCTCC
>NW_015341830.1:0-210 GCF_001447785.1 Gekko japonicus
CTTGTTTGTATGATTTTATTGGGTTTTGCTGCCTTATTTAAAACCCTCATTTGATTCTTGTTGATTTTATTGCTTTTTAATGGTGTTTTTGCTGGTGTAGCTTTATTGCACTGTCATATTAATAATTACGATTTCTTTTGAGATGTTGATGTTGCAAGCCACCTTGAACAGTTTTTATCATAAAATATATATCAATCATAGCCTTTGCTC
>NW_015341831.1:0-210 GCF_001447785.1 Gekko japonicus
TTTTGTGTGAGTTATATTTTGATCTGTAACTATGCTACATTGCACATGTTTTTACTGTTATTTTACAAGCTACAAGTGGAAAAGCAAAGCCACTGATCTGCTGGTGGCAGGAGGGCTCCCCCCGCCCTGTAGATAGACTATTTTTTTTGGGGGGGTACTGGTGGGTATGATGTCACTGAAGTTCTGATGTCACAAAAATAATAAAATAAA
>NW_015341832.1:0-210 GCF_001447785.1 Gekko japonicus
ATCGAACTTTGGAGGCCAAAACGGCTTTAGTATAAGGGACAGGATAGGGCTGCATTATAACAGAATGGTTCAGGAAGATGACTGTACAAAGAAAACAGGACAGTGGACTATACTACTGTGTATGTTGCTGTATGTTTTCATCTAGCTCTCACAATGTTATACTTCTACTTATATAATTGCACATTTCTTGCATTGTTTAACATGTCATGT
>NW_015341833.1:0-210 GCF_001447785.1 Gekko japonicus
TGTGGATCATTAAGTAGCATTACATGATGCAAAGCGATACTTGTAACTATGCAAAGCGGAATAATTTAGGAGGTCTATTTTATACAGGTAACAAGACTATACTGTAATGAAATGTTTTCGCAGAGATGCTGTGATAAACGGATGGAGACTGTGGCCTATACTGTGGTGTCTGACACAGAAGATAGATAGATGATAGATAATGGATGGATG
>NW_015341834.1:0-210 GCF_001447785.1 Gekko japonicus
GCCCCATTTCTAGACAATCATTTAAAACAAACATCAGCTAACTCTGCTGGAAAAGTTAACACTCACTTATGGTCTCACCCTGTAGATATTCTATTCCTGATCATAAATGAATGATTAGGGCTTGGATCCTAAACAGCATAAGTGGAATCATGCTAGAGGAAGGCAGCTTTCCTGCCTCCTGTCTCTCACAGCACTTTTCTCCTGCAGTGT
>NW_015341835.1:0-210 GCF_001447785.1 Gekko japonicus
CTCTACTCTACTTATGAGCAGGTCTCCAAAATTGCAGGTACTGATCCCTTTTAAACTGGAGGTGCTGAGGACTTCAGGTTGGACCCTTCTACATACTAAGCATATGCTCTACCATGGATCTATACCCTTTCTTCCAATGGCATTTACAAAACAACAGAGGTCTTGAAAGTAGCATGAGATACATGGAGGAGAGGTCCATCAATGGTTACT
>NW_015341836.1:0-210 GCF_001447785.1 Gekko japonicus
CACTCACTGTATTGTGGTAAAAGGCAGAAATATTGGACAGAATGTAGACTTCCTTCTGTATACTTACTTCATATCTGCACCCTCTCCTTCTTGCCTTATTTAGTCAATTCCCTGTAGTCTTGTGGTGGGTGCTTCATTTCCATATGTGCTTTGAAGTTTGTTTTTTAAATGACTGCATAGTATAAGTCACAAAATCGTTTGGCCCTCCCT
>NW_015341837.1:0-210 GCF_001447785.1 Gekko japonicus
TGTCTCTTGCCTCGAAAACCCTACAGGTTGTCATAAACCATCTGTGACTTGACTTGCGTTTTCTACCATGTTTAAGCATTTGTCATTTTGTTTTTCTGTAAGTGTGCGCGCGGATACATATCTAGTTCTTTTAATATGTATTATACAGCACATTACATTTAGATGGCCCGATACAATCTCTTGCGCAGATATTGCCTGTAAAATAAAAGG
>NW_015341838.1:0-210 GCF_001447785.1 Gekko japonicus
TCTTCTTCTCTTCTCTTCTTCTTCTAAAACACCGAAAGTATAACCTGCCACAAACTCAAGATGAAAACCCTATCAAACTGCAAGACATGGGGATGCATGCTCCAGTTGATGAACAGGTGCAATGAACAGAGTACATTTTTAACCACAGATTAAAATTAAACCCCTCAGCAATTAATGTTGCTTGCAAAATGCTCTTGCACTTATTTATTT
>NW_015341839.1:0-210 GCF_001447785.1 Gekko japonicus
GTGATTATTCAATGCCTTCGCAAGAGAAAAGACAAAGTGGAAGGCCGCTTAAGGGCCAAATCGAGCCCATCTCATCCTCTCAGGCTTTTGAATGATCAGGTTTTTAAATGAACGATTTATTGTTATTATGCTTTTTTCTCTGCTCATTTGTTGGTACAGTGACTGGTTTCCTTTTTTGAAAAAATAATTTTACTGTATTACTTGTTTTAT
>NW_015341840.1:0-210 GCF_001447785.1 Gekko japonicus
TCTTAAGGACACTAAGGAGCCAGCTGTGGGGGGAGGAGCTTCATTTGCCCTAAAACAGGCTTCATTTGTGCTCTGGTTCCTCATTGGCCAGGATCTGTGTGCAGTCACTTCAGTCCAATGCGGTCAACAACATTACATTAATTCAGCTATTTAACCTAAGCTACTTCAATTAGGGTTGCCAAATGTCACTTCCGGGTGACGCGCACGTGG
>NW_015341841.1:0-210 GCF_001447785.1 Gekko japonicus
CTGTAATAAATTAGATCAGATCAGATTCTCAGCACAGCCTTGGTAAATGCTGATTTTTTGGGGGGGGTAGAGTTTGAGAACGGTATGCCATCAACTCTGAGTGAAACCCTCCGCTGCCTTCCCTAGCCTCTACAGTCCATATGGTCTCACCCAGTTATCAAATAGGGTCTCTGTGGTCTTACTCGATTTCTCACCCTTGAAAAATTGAGG
>NW_015341842.1:0-210 GCF_001447785.1 Gekko japonicus
AGCTTAGAGGGAGCATTGCTGCTGACCCCACCACTTTCTATAAACACCCAGAAAGGTGTCAGTAGGCCCATATTGGGGATCCCTTCTTTTAAATATTTGATACAACAGAACTACAAAACAAATACAGAAAAAGCAAGTGTTAAGTTCCATTTATCTCACCATTTCTTCAAGTAACTCAGATTCCCTCTGAGAGCCAGTTTAGTGTAGTGG
>NW_015341843.1:0-210 GCF_001447785.1 Gekko japonicus
GCTACTGATGCAGGAGAAGTTACCGTTGGGCAGCAAGGTTATGTGAACACACTGATGAGCAGAAAGAACACCATGGCTTCACGGTTCATTTCTTCCTTCTATTCCTTTTTATCTTTGGCTTTTCCATCGTTTTACATAGTAGGATAGTGCACTTCAGTAAAGGGAGTAATTTGTCTTTCAGTCTGCATTGAGGGACCAGTTGCCGGGGAA
>NW_015341844.1:0-210 GCF_001447785.1 Gekko japonicus
TTTTTTCCACTCCCCCTTCCACCCCCAGCGGATTGTGATTGGAGATGCCTCGGAGACAGCCCTGTTGAAGTTCTCCGAGATCACCCTGGGCAACGTGATGGAGTACCGGGAACGCTTCAAAAAAGCCTGCGAGATCCCCTTCAACTCCACCAACAAGTTCCAGGTCAGCCGGCCAGCCTCTCGTCCCCTGGGCTCCAGAGGGCAGAATGA
>NW_015341845.1:0-210 GCF_001447785.1 Gekko japonicus
AGTCCCAAATGTTCAACCACTGGTCATCTGTCAGGATTTTCTGTAAATCTTTATTCCAAGCCTTCCTATTTGTTTCAGCTAGTATCTTCCCCGATTCCATTAACGATTTGTATAGGATGGAGAGGAGGCCCTTCTTTCGATCTGCAAAGATTATCAATGTTCGTTCGAAGCTTGTTTTTGGTCGCGAGAAGACCTCTTTATCTGTCGCCC
>NW_015341846.1:0-210 GCF_001447785.1 Gekko japonicus
GAGCCTACAGCGGCAGGGAAAGCTCTCTGCGTTGGCGTAAAGTGCCCCCGCTCACAGAAACAGAGGATCCAGCCCACTGCTCCGGGGGATATTCCTATGGGAGGTTCTTTTGTTAAGAGAAGCCTTCCAAGCACAATTCCCAGCCCACCCGCATGGCAGCCATTTTCAAAATCTACCAATGTTATTTATTTCATTTATACCCTACCTTTC
>NW_015341847.1:0-210 GCF_001447785.1 Gekko japonicus
TCTGCAGTCTTGCATGAACCTTCAGCACTTCATGATGGCAAGAGGAGTGTTTCAGGAGAATATGCATCATCACATTTGGGTGATCACATGCTCTGTTTTCAGCCAAGCAAGAGCACTAGAAATTCCAGTATTGACATTAGAATGGTATGGACCCACACCATCTGTCCTGGTCGCCACACAGAGATGTTTCAGGTGTTACTGGGATTGCTG
>NW_015341848.1:0-210 GCF_001447785.1 Gekko japonicus
GGTGACCTAAGGCCAGTCACTCTAACTGGCCTACCTCACAAGGTGGCTGTCGCAAGGACAAACGGAGAAGAGGACGATGTTAGGTGCTTTTGGTCCCCAGTGTGGAGGAAGGCGAGGTATAAACGACGTACACAAATAAATGAACTGCAGCTGGTGAAGGGGCAATCTTCAGGGGCGCGTTCTCCCAGATGAACTACCTCAAAATATTAA
>NW_015341849.1:0-210 GCF_001447785.1 Gekko japonicus
ACCTCGTTCGTCTCTCTTCGGGGATCCCGAGTGCCGGGATTGCCTGACCAGTGGGCCTGGTGTGGCAAGCTGGAGCAGGGGCTTTTTTGCCCCCCCCCGCAATCGGCAATGTGGGGGGGTGTCCAGAAACCACCCCGAAGTGGGAGCGTTTGACGGAGCAAAACATGGCCGCCAAACCCGGTTTTTAACTTTGTACTTAATGAAAACGAA
>NW_015341850.1:0-210 GCF_001447785.1 Gekko japonicus
CAGGCCTCCTCAACCTCT
The DNA here is from genome assembly GCF_001447785.1 of Gekko japonicus. Taxonomy (NCBI): domain Eukaryota; kingdom Metazoa; phylum Chordata; class Lepidosauria; order Squamata; family Gekkonidae; genus Gekko; species Gekko japonicus. Next base: position 19 of record NW_015341850.1, read on the forward strand.
TCTGGTGGTTGGGCTGGTGCATGAGGAACCAGCAGCGCCTGCCGTACGTCTGGAAGTGCGTGGCCGTGGTCCTGCTCCTACAAGCCTTGGCCCTGCTGGAGCTGCTGGACTTCCCACCACTGTTTTGGGTCTTCGACGCCCACGCCATCTGGCACATCAGCACCATCCCGGTCAATATCCTTTTCTACAGGT
>NW_015341851.1:0-210 GCF_001447785.1 Gekko japonicus
GGGTATAGCGTTCCGTTATGAATGTGGGGTCATCACCTATATCCCCGACAGATACATATGAAACTTCTCTCTCTCTAGAAGCCAAGGGGTGCTCCCACCTCTGTGTAAATCCGGAATGCGCATCCTGTACTGTTCTACAAGACATCTCTGCATCGTTTCCTTCCCCCCCCTTCCTTTGCAACAGGTTTCTGCCTCCCCTATTCGCCTCCT
>NW_015341852.1:0-210 GCF_001447785.1 Gekko japonicus
CTAGCGTCCCCTTCTCTGCCCTTCTTATTGTTTGAATGTGTGTTTGCTGAGATTCCTTTTAAATTCTCTCTTTTTGTCCCGACTGCTGTTATTTTGGTTCAGTTTTTTTTAAAAAATGGGTTAAATCTCATCCGTCCTTGCAGCTTTCCCCCCTTCACTTTCCACTTCTTTATTTTGTTTATGCTTCAGTTTCTTTGCTTTCATCTCCTT
>NW_015341853.1:0-210 GCF_001447785.1 Gekko japonicus
ACTGTAGGCAATGGTTTCACAGAGCAAAACAAATCTTAATGAGATTTATAGTTATAGATATGTTATTTTAGAAATGAGATTGTGCAGTCTTTTTTCCAATTGATACTTTAGTGCAAATGACATTTGCAGTCCTTCCTCTTTAGCAACTCAAATGGACTTGTTCTGAAGTAACATAAAATGAGAGTTTGTTTTAAAGGTGATTCTCCTCAT
>NW_015341854.1:0-210 GCF_001447785.1 Gekko japonicus
GCTAAAGATTTATAGTTTCTGGAAGGAGTTAACATTTACACTCTAAGGCTATGGTCACATGGGACACTTACAACATTGGGGATGCATTCCTCATTTCATCCGGTGTTATTTGACACGGAGACGTTCAATCAGACATCCTAGCATAATCCACTTCGCTGCGGGCTCAGTCCATCATTGAATGATCAGATGATGTGGTCGAACGAGTGGTGT
>NW_015341855.1:0-210 GCF_001447785.1 Gekko japonicus
TCCACCACTGGTCTCCTGGGTGAGTTTGTGCTGGGAGGTCTGGTTGTCAAGGGCATCCTCAGGTGATGGGGTGAAGGTGGGTGAGTGTCCAAACTCCCCAGGGTTGCCGGGCAATGGATTGGAGCATCCCCTGTTGAAACAGCACCCAGCCCTGACCCCGGACATTCTGCTCCCTGTTTTTCAGCTTTCATGTGCAGTCCCTTTAAACTT
>NW_015341856.1:0-210 GCF_001447785.1 Gekko japonicus
TTTTCTCCCTCTCCCCCAAATATTAGAACTTGAGGGCTTCCAGTGAAGCTGGATGGGCCATAAAGAGAGGCTGGACAAAAGGAAATGCTTCTTTAAATGACGAATGAATAAAATGTGGAGATCTCCACCCATTGCTAAGTGACTTGCTCCACACTGATTTAGACATTGGAAGTCTCCATAGTTGTGTAACAAAACAGAGCACAGCTTTAT
>NW_015341857.1:0-210 GCF_001447785.1 Gekko japonicus
GCAAGCAGTTTCAACTGAGAGCACTTATGCAGAAGGCCAGGAAGACTGCAGGACTCAGCGATCTCTACTGACCGTCACGGCTTGGTGGGGGAAGTGGTGTTCAGAAATTCGTCATATTCTCATTTCCTTTACTTTCTAATCAGTAGGTAGCCAGAATAAGTTATTACATTATTCAATTGTAAAATATTTTGAATGGATAATATATTTTCT
>NW_015341858.1:0-210 GCF_001447785.1 Gekko japonicus
CTTTAATCCGATTTTTGAAATCAAACATCAGTTTGCGATTTCTTCCTGACAGCCAAGAAGCAGCCTGTGCAAACATGCAAACACAGTGCGGATCTTTCTTCTTCATTCTTCAGCTAGTAAACAAGCCCCAGTGCGGTGTAGCAGTTGGAGCTGCTGGAGCACAGTCAAGGGCACTGCCAAGTAAAGTGTGTTTAATCTTTATTAGAAGTG
>NW_015341859.1:0-210 GCF_001447785.1 Gekko japonicus
GGGGGAGGGGGGAAAGTTGGAAAACGCAGGTTCATCCAGTCCACTCAGTAATTTACAGGCTCTCATTCCAAACTGCTGGGGCTCTGCGGTGAACTAAGAGACCCAGCCTTCTGCAGAGTCAAAGCTTTGCAGAAGATTCAGAGTCCTGATAATACTTATATTGTGGTTAAATTGCACGGTATTTTACATTTCTTTTCTTTTTAAAGTTTT
>NW_015341860.1:0-210 GCF_001447785.1 Gekko japonicus
GCACTGCCAGCCATGCCAGGAGGGCCCGACCATGCGCACGCGGCCCCTGCTTCCCCCAAAGGAGCATGACGGCGAACCCAGCAACAGGCAGCCTTCACCGCCGACCAGAAGCCAGGCTGCTGCCCCACCGGGAGGCCCCGCGTCTCCTAGTAAATACAGGGGCGGGGCCTGCAGGGGGGAGGGGGCAGGACAGAGAAGGGAAGGAAGGGG
>NW_015341861.1:0-210 GCF_001447785.1 Gekko japonicus
TCTCTCTCTCTCTCTCTCTCTCCTGTGTGGGGTGGGGGTATGCTCTGAATCTGGGCAGGTCCCCCCCCCCCGCAACAGGTACACCACAAATTTCTACCCCTTGTGGAGATAGATCAAGATGGGTAGCCCTGTCTGTCTGTAGCAGCAGGAAAGAGCAAGAGTTCAGGAGCACCTGAAGGATGAACAAAATTGGTGGCAGGGGAGGAGCTT
>NW_015341862.1:0-210 GCF_001447785.1 Gekko japonicus
GACTTTTAAAGCACCCAGCAAAGAATATACTCATGCACATCATTTTTTCAAATTCAGTGCCAAAGTAGTTCCATTTTCCCCATGACAAATTACCAATTTCTTCATTTGAATCTTGCCTCCACCGTGACTTCACCAGCTGACCTTAGCCAAGTTGCGCTCTCTCCACCTGACCCCTGTCTCCAATATGGAAAACATAATACTGACCTACCT
>NW_015341863.1:0-211 GCF_001447785.1 Gekko japonicus
CTCAGTAGAGAAAGTCGAAGGATCGGCCCGATGTCGAAAAGTGACATACAGCCCAATCCTTGACGGACTTACTCAGAAGTAAAGCCGACTGAGTTCAGTGAAACGTGCGCTCAGAGAAATGTGCCATGCAGTCAACAGCTGCTCGCTTAGTGAAACATTGTGAACTCAGAATGCTGAAATTAGTTTTATCCGTTCTAACCCGACCGCTCAG
>NW_015341864.1:0-210 GCF_001447785.1 Gekko japonicus
CCCCGCAAGCCGCTCCCGGGAGGTCTGGCAGAGCTCTCACGGCCACCGGGAGGCTCCAAACAGAACGGAAAGGGGTTGGGCAGCTTGGAGCGACCCAAGAAACTGCCCGTCGCCGCACTGTACTGGAAGTTGGGAAAGATCAGGAAAGATCGGGTTGTACATGCGTTCACTGTAACTTCTGAACTTCTGAACAGGACTTCTATGATCCCT
>NW_015341865.1:0-210 GCF_001447785.1 Gekko japonicus
TTCAAAATAAGCAGCATTTTGAGTAATTTTGCATCTGTGCAGCAGAAACACTGATCATGTGGTTACTGGCTGTGTAGATACTGTTGCCACTTGTTCACAATTTACAGTCTTGCTTGGATAAGTTATGCTTCAAGATCTTTGTGGGTAGGTTAAAATCAGTTGCATACAGCTGCCCTTGGCCCCAACCCATGCCATCAAGAAATCGAGGAG
>NW_015341866.1:0-210 GCF_001447785.1 Gekko japonicus
GAGGCGACATCAGCAAAGCGGAACCCGTGGGGACGACCAGGGACAGGACGAGCCCCGGAAACAGAGCACCCCAATGGAGTACGGGTACGACCACGTTCTAGCATCCATCCTAACAGTATGGGTGGCAGTGAGAGCACAGAGGCGCGAACACCTGGATGCATTGTGGAGGTGGAATCAGATGAGAGGTGCCCGAAGGATACAGAGGTGTAC
>NW_015341867.1:0-210 GCF_001447785.1 Gekko japonicus
TTTAATACCACAGCAGGGCAAAGGAGGGATATAATTCTGTTTTCAAAGTACATGGCTGTCCTTGTGATTCCAATTCCCAGACATTATCTGTGTGAGAATTTAAATTGGTGGGTATTAAAGCGCAATTCTTCATTGACGGAGTGAACAGCAGACAGGCAAGCATTTGAGATCACTACACCAGCCACATATTACACATTCTGCAGACATGAT
>NW_015341868.1:0-210 GCF_001447785.1 Gekko japonicus
TGACATTCCAAGAGGCAGAAGAACTTCTCAGGGAAACGAGCTGCCGTTCAGGGCGTATCCGAGCCCCAATGGGCTCAGCGAGTTTCATCGTCTGAACTGAGAAATTAGTACTTTGGTGACATCGCTCTGTGGAATGCCTGTGGTCTGAAAAACGTGAGCCCTGTCGGACTTTTGTGGACACGTGTGGGGGAGCCGAAAACCTGATGGCGG
>NW_015341869.1:0-210 GCF_001447785.1 Gekko japonicus
AAAGTTTGCTGGGTTCCAAGGGAGGTACCCGCAGACACCACGGCACCCATGGGCACCATCCGTTTTAAAAGAAAACTTGTGTCAGAACTCGGGTTCAAGTCCTCCGCAACACTCTAGTGGTAGAAAGATTTGCTTCTTGAGAGTTTCAGGTCATCCAAGTGTATTCATGTTGGAACTGCCGGCCCCAGGCCAGGGCGATACCTCTACAGA
>NW_015341870.1:0-210 GCF_001447785.1 Gekko japonicus
GGGGGACTTGGCAAGCCTACACTTTGGGGACGGATTTCCCCCTGCCAGCCGGATCCAGGCTGGTGGGTCGGGGGGGGTAGACTGGGCAAACCCCTGCCCCCACCCCCCGTGGATCTGGCAGCCCTAGACCTCGGCCTCCACTGCTTTCCTGACTCTACCACATTTTGTTCCTCAGAGTTTTATGGCACCAACAGAGTTCCCTTTTCTCCA
>NW_015341871.1:0-210 GCF_001447785.1 Gekko japonicus
GTGGGAATTTGAACCTGTGTCTTCCAGATTGTGCAACTATATGCAGTGTACAGTAAGCAAAGTACAAAATACGATGTCAACTTTAATATTTTTGGTCCATTTATAAAGACTAGCAGACCAAGGAATTACTTAAAACAACTTTAACATGAATAGCAACTAAAACATCTTGTAGAACAGACTGTAAGCCTTGTTCTAGAACTAAGGTCATGT